>NC_047113.1:85238544-85440343 GCF_902500255.1 Thalassophryne amazonica | reverse complement strand
GATCGATTGATCGTGTCTGCAATTGTCGACCACCGTTGGCATCGTCTGGTTGACGAGATTTTCCCGAAGAAGACAGACAGGAAGTCGAGTCAGTGAGTAAAATTTCTTTGTAAACAGTACTGAGTGAGTGGTGATCAGATCGCATAAAACAGTTAAATTCCGCAAGCGATGATACAGAATCGTCTGTTAATGCAAAGCAGTTAAACTCTGTAAGGAGGGTGCGGACTCCTCTGTTTATATACGCGTACCGGTAGGGGATAAAAGTGATCACATAAAACAGTTAAACTCCGTAAGCGATGATACAGAATCATCTGTTAATGAAACACAGTTAAACTCTGTAAGGAGGGCGGACTCCTCTACGGTTGCGAGGGACGCACGTAGTTAAATTCCGGAAGGAGGATACGGACTCCTCTGTTTTAATACGTAAAGGAAATCCCGGGTAGAAATATGTGCACTGTAAAAAAGCAGTTAAATTTGGCAGGGACGGCGGAGTCCCCTAATGCAGGACATTAGTTAAATTTCACGGGAGGGCGAGCTCCCCTGGCATAAGAATACGCGTACGATTATTAAAAGTGTTTCTATGTGTACATAGTGTATTGTGTAAGTGTAAATAACTGTGTGAAAGTGTAATACTTTGGACAACGTTAGTGACAACCGTGCGTGTGGAAGCACAGGCAAGTGATTCCGCTTCCTACGGGGAGGTGAAAGGAATCAACCACACAACGGCAAATTAATTGTCACGTCCAAAGAAAGTGTGAAAACTTCAGATTTAGAACACCCTAGGTGTGCCCCCGTCTGAAGTCCAAATTATAACAAGGGATAAAAAATATAATAAAAATGGGGGGTAAGACGTCTAAAAATAAGGAAAATTTATCAACTGACGACTGGAAATTTATGGAGGCAAAAAATCCAAAAGCAACAAAGAAATTGGAGACCTGGATAAATAAACATGACTTTGACGGACGACTGAACCTGATCAGCATACAAAAGCTGAAGAAGGAGTTAGAACGGGAACATAAAGGTGATGAGAAAAAGATGCAGAAAGTAGGGGCAGATTTAGTGGCATTTTGGGAGGAAGAAGCAGAGAACAGACAGAAAGGAGCAGAGAAGCGACGATTAGAGAAAGCAAGGAAAAAGAAAGCTGTAGGTAAGGCAGAAGAAGATGTGATAATTCAGCACAGAGAGCCAGAACAGCCTCAACAATCACCGCCGGCTGGATCGTCGGTGACAAAGAGACCTTTATCTCCTCTACCAGAGGATGACGATGTACCGCCACCACAGTATGATTTGGCAGTAAAGTGACAGAGACAAACAAATGTGGATAGCTAAAGGAGCTACGTATGCAAATGACTTGTACGTATGACCACAAAAGAAACCCATATTGCCAAAAAATATGTTTAAATGGGCAGCTATTATGAGCCATGGCGTGACGCATGTCTCATCAGGGGGTATGATATCGCAATTGCAATCTATTTTTTGTCTTTATGGGTTCGATGCATATGCAAAACAGCATTGTAGAGCATGCATGATATGTGCAAAACATAACTCACAGGGCAATTTGAGACCCCAAAGAGGTAAATTTCCAACACCACAATATCCCTTTCAAGTGATTCATATGGATTATATACAGCTGAGTAAACATGAAGGGAAGGAATTTTGTTTAGTCATAATTGATGCCTTCTCAAAATGGGTAGAATTGTTCCCTACAAAACATGCAGATTCACTTACAGTGGCTAAAGCATTATGCAAAGACATCATCCCACGATTTGGAATACCAGAAACAGTCTATTCAGATAATGGAGCGCATTTTGTTAATACAATAGTGCAATACGTAGGAGAAGCGCTACAGGTTAATCTAAAAAATCATTGTGCTTATCATCCACAAAGCGCCGGATTAGTGGAAAGGATGAATGGAACAGTAAAAAACAGACTTAGAAAGACAATGGAGGAAACAGGCAGACCATGGACGCATTGTGTAGATTTGGTAAAAATGTATATAAACATAACTAGTACCATGGGGTTGACACCGTATGAAACATTGTTTGGCAGAAAATATCGATTGCCATATTATGGACAAATTTGGGATGTACCTGAGGAAGCCAATTTGGCGGATTACATGAGAAAAATGTTAGAAGGACAACGAGGGAGAGTTCCAAACACTGATGATCCCATTTCTCCACAGGAGGACCCTAAAGTGGTACCTGGAGACTGGGTGTTGATAAGAAGCATCAAGAGAAAACACTGGCATTCACCTAAATGGGAAGGGCCCTATCAAGTACTACTCACAACACCCACAGCTTTGAAAATTGGGGAAAGAAGTACATGGATTCATTTAACTCACTGTAAGAAAGTCATTTCTGCAGACACAGACAAACAGTAAGAACAGTAGGACAAGACTAGTAATAGTGTGTGAGCTTGGTGTTAAGATCCAGGTTAGACACGAAAGCTAGCAGAAGACGTTAAGAAGCCACTGTTCTGAACATAGGTGTGCTGTAGTGTGCAGAAATGGCGAAAGAAAAAAATAAAAAGAACGAGGGTTTCTGGACCCCACGGACAGTCCTTGTTATGCTACTTTTCTTTTTTGAATTGGGATTATTATTAAAAGCCATGAGCACGGGACATGATAATAAGGATCACATCCGCAGATTGCAGAGACCAAAAAGAAGTAACGAAGACCCCAGTCCGATAATAAATGCCACAGTACATAGCTGTGATGGGAATAATGCGTACCGATTTGGTGTACAAGCCTGCATTCCTAGAAATACTTCTGTGATCATCTCTGTACCATATAGTGCTCTTACCCATGGAATGCCGGATGGTGACAGAGGGACTAATTACGGAAATAGTTTCTCATGGTATATGACCAACGATCAACAAGATAGGAGATGGGAAACGTTGGTAGCCGATGAATGGAGTAGATGGACACCAAGATGGGCACAAACCGAGTGGGCTAAGTACCAGAGTCAAATTCTCAAAATGTATCAAACAGATGATAAGCTGTCTATAGTGGTGAATACCACAGAAAAAGGAACCATATTCCCACCTGATATAGAGGGAGACTGTTGGTTGTTCCTCCTTTGGGTATACAAACAAGGAAAAGATCCGTATTTCCATTTTTTCCTCTGTGAAACAGATAGAGTACAGCAACCAATATTGACCGAATTAAGTACGTCAAAGGGGGTGTCCATACAAGCAAAGGGGGTGCCCATACAAGCAAAGGGGGTGTCCGTACAAGGCACAAAAGACATGAAGGCAGATGACTGGTTCCTAGTAACTACAGGAATTAGTGGACAAAATAATAATTGGCTTTTAATGGCAGAACAAGCAGGACTAGCAGCAAAGAAGGACTGTGTTGTATGTATGGGACCCAGACCTATATTACAGGTAATACCGGCAGCATTACCCAAAGACTGTCTACTGACTGCTATGACACAGACATACATTGCGGCAAACAACAATTGTTCTGAGTGGGACAAGATCTATCCAGTGACCAAATTGACTAAGATTAAACCTTTATTCTCAAGCAAAGTTGGGCATGCTAACCATACATGTGTACACTTGACAGGGACAACTAAGACTTTGGGTAGACTGTGGGGATAACAGAATCTTTGACAGACTGCCACGAAATGTGTCAGGTTATTGTGCATTAATATCATTATTGTTACCAGTTGAAGCCATACCCATGACCCCTGAAGACGTTACGACATATGCAGCCTCTCTTATTCCTGAAGATTGGCAGAAAGGCATAGCCAGACATAGAGTAAAAAGAGATTGGAAAGGAGTGGGAAATCCAACGTATATTGACGCAATAGGAGTCCCCAGGGGAGTGCCTGACGAGTATAAACTGGTTGATCAAATAGCAGCTGGATTCGAATCTTCCATCTGTTGGTGGTGTTCAATTAATAAAAACATGGACAGAATAAACTACATCCACTACAATGTACAGAAATTAGGAAATTGGACTGAGGAAGGATTTAAGGCTGTCCATTCACAGTTAGAAGCCACGTCCCTTATGGCCTTCCAGAATCGTATTGCTCTGGATATGTTGTTGGCAGAGAAAGGAGGTGTTTGTGCCATGTTCGGAGAACAATGCTGCACATTCATTCCCAACAACACGGCTGCAGACGGCAGTCTCACTCAAGCCATTGACGGGCTGAGGACGTTGAACAGGAAGATGAAAGAGCACAGTGGAGTAAACACCGAAGGCTGGGATTGGTGGCTGGAAGGGATGGGAAAATGGAGGTCTTTGATTTCTTCACTATTAGTGTCTATAGCAGTATTTGCTGCAATTCTAACATTGTGTGGATGTTGTTGTATTCCATGTCTCCGAGGCCTTGTAAATAGAATGATAACAACAGCAATAAGTCCAGGACCAGGAGGGGGTCCGGCATCATATCCACTTCTGGGGACAGACGACGACGAGGAGGACGATGGCTCTCCTGACCTGTACCCAGACCAATGGAAGTATGATGACCCAGACACCAATGATGGTGACAATGATGACATCACCTCTGGGGTGTAAGCCTATAGAGAGAACATACCATGATGAACCTCTTAGTGAAAATCTCAAAAAGAAGTGCTAAGCTGAGTGATGCCTACTGTATGTTTAACAGGCGATAAACAGGAGGGGAATGTTAAAGATTTTGTATATATGTTATCACTGTTAAACATTTGTACATTTGTCTTCTTTCTCATGAGAACGGTGTTGTGCTGTTTTGCACTTCACCCTGAGAATGTACGTGTTATTCAACCTTGTTTTAGCTTTGTCTTCTTTCTCATGAGAACGGTGTTGTGCTGTTTTGCACTTCACCCTGAGAATGTACGTGTTATTCAACCTTGTTTTAGCTTTGTCTTCTTTCTCATGAGAACGGTGTTGTGCTGTTTTGCACCTGTCTTAACGCAATCCTGAGAATTCAATTTAGTTTTAGCACTCTGGGGTCAATCTGAGCTGGGAATGAAGGGCTGGATGTACTTATTATGATAATATAACTTTGTTTTCGCAGCCTCTAACGACTGGGAGTAAGAGAACGTTTTGACTGTTGTGATGTGGTGCTTAGTGTGAAGGAGTGTGAAGGACAGGACACTTCAGGCAGATGCAGAACAGCTGATAACTGCAACAGATGAACGAGATGTGCTGACCTGTGTAAAAGAAAGTGTTCTTCCTTACAGCTGCACTTATTGACGTATGCGTTTATGTTACGGGAAGAAACTTGTCTTGCGTCATCACCCCCACCCTTAGGACAAGTTTTTTGTTTATGTGATGAGGGCGTCTCTTAATAAAAAGAGCGGAAAAGCAGGCCAGACTTTAGTGTAGCCTTGGTGTACAGCCTGACTGCACTCCGCGCGTAAAATTTGACTTTCTGTCTCACTGGTGTTTCTTGACTCTGTTTGTCTTGTTAAAGGTTTTAAAAATGTTTGGAGGAGAAAATACCCAACACAGTCCCCTATAATCAATGCATGGACGAAGTCCGCCGTCTTTTTTACCCACAAAAAAGAAACCTGCACCCATCAGGGAGGTGGAATTCCGGATCAACCCGGCGGCTAAAGAGTCCCGGATGTAGGTCTCCATTGATTCGCGCTCAGGTCGTGAGAGGTTGTACAGCCTGCTGGATGGGAACTCAACGCCTTGAACCAAATCAATGGCACAATCGTACGGACGGTGGGGGGGAAGGGTGAGCGCTAGATCCTTACTGAACACATCTACAAGGTCGTGGTACTCCACCGGCACCGTCCCTAGATTGGGCGGGACTCTGACCTCCTCCTTAGCCTGGGAACCGGGAGGAACCGAGGAACCTAAACATACCCGATGGCAGGTCTCGCTCCACTGAACCACTACCCCGGATGGCCAATCAATCCGTGGATTGTGTTTTAACATCCAGGGAAACCCTAGAATCACGCGGGAGGTAGCAGGAGCCACAAAAAACCCGATCTCCTCCCGGTGATTTCCTGACACCACCAGAGTTACTGGTGGTGTCTTATGTGTGATTAGAGGGAGTAGGGAGCCATCTAGTGCCCGCACCTGCACAGGCGAGGTAAGCGCCACTAGAGGGAGCCCTACCTCCCTGGCCCATCTGCTGTCTAACAGATTCCCTTCAGAGCCCGTGTCCACCAGTGCTGGGGCCTTCAGGGTTAAATCCTCATAAAGGATTGTCACTGGGAGTCGTGTGGCAATATGGGTATGTCCCACGTGAATGTTTTGGCCCACCCCTAACCCAGTGTCTAGGGGCGGGCGTTGGTGTTTAACCGCTCGGGGCAGTCCCTCACTTGATGCTCTATTGAGCCACAAACGAAGCACGCTCCGCGGACCAGCCTCCTCTGTCTATCTGGTGCCCTAAATGTGGCCCTGCTCGTGTCCATAGCTTCGTCAGCAGGGGGAGCTGTCACCACACGGAGCGTAGAGGCCGTGGAGCGTGGGGAGGGCGGAACTCGGTCGGAACCGGAAGGGAGAGGGACGGCGCGTGCCCGGCCACGCCCTTCGTATCGTTCCCGACGCCGTTCTTCTAACCGATTGTCTAATCGTATAATGAGATCAATAAGCCCGTCTAAATCCCGCGGTTCGTCCTTGGCCACCAGGTGCTCCTTCAGGACTAACGACAGTCCGTTTACGAAGGCGGCGCGGAGGGCAGTGCTATTCCAGCCGGACCTCGCAGCCGCGATGCGGAAGTCGACTGCATAAGCAGCTGCGCTCCGGCGCCCCTGTCTCATTGACAGCAGCACGGTTGAAGCGGTCTCTCCTCTATTTGGGTGATCGAACACTGTTCTGAGCTCCCTCAAAAACCCATCATACATCAGAAGGAGCCGCGAATTTTGCTCCCAGAGCGCTGTAGCCCAAGCGCGTGCCTCGCCGCGAAGCAGATTAATCACATAAGCTATCTTACTAGCATCAGTCGCATACATGACGGGACGTTGTGCGAAGACGAGCGAACACTGCATAAGAAAGTCCGCGCATGTCTCCACACAACCCCCGTACGGCTCTGGAGGGCTTATGTATGCTTCAGGGGAAGGTGGGAGGGGTCGTTGAACGACCTGTGGAACGTCACTGTTGCGCACAGGATCGACAGGAGGGGGAGCCGCAGCAGCGCCCTGAGGGCGCGCTTCCACCTGCGCGGCGAGAGCCTCCACCCTGCGGTTAAGGAGGACGTTCTGCTCGGTCATCAGATCCAGCCGAGCCGTAAAAGCGGTGAGGATTCGCTGCAACTCACCGATCATTCCTCCTGCAGACGCCTGTGCGCCCTGCTCTTCCATTGGCCATTCAACAGCCGGTTGACGCCCCTCGGGATCCATGACGTTGGCCGAGATATCCTGTTGGGAAAGTGTAGGTACACGGACCCACAACAGGGGGCGCAAATGAACGGACAATGGAGGAAGTCAAATAACCACACTTTACTGTTGTGAATGGGCACAACAAATACAACAGATTACAATAATGGACAAAAAGCCAAATCACAAAAGGTGTCGTATGGGCAGGCTCGAAGATAGGAGACGTCCGTCCAAAGCAGAACCGGAACCACACGATTTCCTCCGCCACCAGACCCCGGGAATACTGGAGCCGCCAAGTCCCGAATTCCCAGGTGGCCACTGCCTCCGCGTGTCGGATCTGGTACTGCTGGCGAGGAACAAAGAAACAATTAAATGAGGGCGCGTTTGCACCCAGCAATCCGCACGGCAGGAAAACTACCTCCACCTCTCGTTGGAAAAGAAGTCTGTTATACAACGCACAAAGTCACAAAGGTTACTGTCACACAGTTAGCTGAGTACGTTACCTTCCAGGTAGAACGATATCTCGGCAAAGAGGTGGAGACGTAGTCCTGCTGATATTCCCCTGCTGATCAGATGATTGGTAACAGCTGTTGCAGGTGATGCGTGACAGCTGTCACCCTGGCTGCTCCTGTGAGGCGACTGCGCCCTCTCGTGCCTGAAGCCCGCACTTCAGGCAGGGCGCCCTCTGGTGGTGGGCCAGCAGTACCTCCTCTTCTGGCGGCCCACACAACAAATTGAGTGAGTCCATATTTTTTTCCTCTGCTTGGTCTAAAAAAGTAACAGTTACTGACTGCCACAATCTTTTTTTCTTGATTTCTTATAGTGTTTCTTAAAGCCAGAAAGTTGCCATTTGAAATGACTTTAGTTTTGTGTCATGTCTGTGATCTGCTTTTTTTCTACAAAATTAAACAACTGAATGAACATCCTCTGAGGCCGGTGATTCCATAATTTTTGCCAGGGGTTGTATATGAAGTGAGGCATGTCTGTGTATGTGGATTACACAGCTCGAGTTGTCGGCCTGAACCTGCTCACAGGCTCGCTTCATTGCTTCATTTAAGAGACCTGTGCGCTGGCACATATATTAGCCTTAATTAGACTATTTGTGCCCGTAATCTCCTGAAACCCAGAGGTATTCAAGATAATTTGTGTGCACTTATGTGGAAAAGTCAATCTTTTTAATTGTCCTGTTGACAGTTTTGCAGACATCACTCTAGCAGAGGCTGTGTTGCTTTTAAAAATAGAGAAAAAAAAACATTTTCAAACTGAATGAAAATGGCCGTGAATTGACCCCATTAAATGGTAAATGGGCAGCATTTATATTACGCTTTTCCATCTGTATCAGACGCTCAAAGCGCTTTACAGTAATGCCTCACATTTACACCGATGTGCCATACAAAGCGCTCACTACACACCGGGAGCAATGGTCCCAGTCAGGCTGGGATTTAAACCGAGGATCTTCTGGTCTCAAGCCCAACGCCTTAACCACTAGACCATCACCTCCCCCATTAATTATTTGGGGTGGATCCTGAAAAGTTGCAGAACTTGAAGGTAATAAAATAACATTCATATCTTAAGGCCCGGTCCCACTGGGGAGAGGATTAATTGCGCATGAATTGAGTATACAAATTACGGGCATTCGTTGTCGTCCGCAACCAAATTGGGCAAAAATGACAAATGTCTCAGTATGAATTACGGATATATTAATAATGTATGGCGAATATATGACGAACATATATGACGAACATATATGACGAATAATAGTGATGCCTTTTAGCATCGCTATTCACACCAATACCACAGCCTCTGGAGCAATTGCTGGACTTGGACACGTTGATTGGTATGTTGTTGGATGGCAGCAACTATCACACTACGTCTTTGAGGATCCATAACTACATCTGTACATCTCCACAACTGGACTGGCAATGACTGGCAGGTATGTTGATTTCTGTTTGTTGTGCATTTGAAAATTGTCTGCAAATCAGATGCAAAGCAGACGTAATATAAACACTTTATTCGTGGCCAATCTGTCTGCATTCACTACAACTTATTTTAGTTTGTGATGTGGGCATAATAGGCACGCTATATATCCGTTTTGCACACCGTCCCAGTCCGCTGCCAAGTCGCAATACCCCATCAGTTGCGGATATCTGCGGATATCAGCGGATATCCGTTGAGTTTGTATTGAGTTTGTAAGGCGGCTGTCATCCGCAACCAAAATTTTGTGCAGTTCAAAAATCCTGGCAACGGAAAAACGAGCCTCTGCAGACACTTGCAGATGTGTACGGATGTCGGCCGACTCATACAAGCATGTTTCACGGATATTGCAGATGTTTAGCAAATATGAACCAATTTTGTGGGCACTTCATACGCAAATCTTCCTAAACGCCAGTGGAACTGGGCCTTAAGACTTCTTAATGGAGGTACTGATTCTAAAGAGGATGTTTTTTGCTCTTTCTAATATTACTGTTATAATGTTACTGCTTCCTTTCACTTGCCAAAAGTGGATTAAAACATGTAAATAAAAGCTACATGAGATCATGCTCTCCTCTCATTGGTCAAAACTGTATTACATTCTAGGTTTTGCATCATAACTGTAAATTTAAGGGACTTAAGGGCTTTGGTCTGGAAAAGTCGTCTATGTAGTTTGTAGTTTATAGTATAGAGTGTGTCTATATAGTACCAGTCAAACGTTTGGGCAAACATTGACGTTCAGTTTAATGGGAACCTCAGAATTCTTGTTTATACAAATCATCACTTTTCCAGTCAGGGGATGGACATATGAACATTTACAAGTCAGCAACCAAGTCTTCTGCTTCATTTCCATCAATAATTAAGAAGTATAAACAGTCTTGTACATCTGCGTGTAGCTGACTGTTCACAAAAACTGAGGAACAAGAAAGAGATGCGTGAGGGAAGCCACCAAGACATGCCAACATATCTGCAGGAGTTCTAGGCTTTGGTGGCTGTGATTCTGTCTGGTGCATCATGGGTTTTTAGCTTCATGGTGGACTGGAACTGAGGAACTCTAAGCTCAAGTCTCCCGTGTGGCATCCGGCAAACAGGAGCTGAAGCGTCATGTCTTCATTATTTCATTTCATTTCATTTATTTATACAGGAAAAGGTTAAAAAGCACAATTGCACATTACCCCAGGCCTGACTCAGTAACACTGTTTTACAGCAGGTTCCTGTTTTACACACAAACCTACACACAAACATTTTATTCAATCATTTGGACAATAGATCTAACATGTACAGCACACATTCATAAAGTGATCAGTCAAGTAGGAAAGGTACGTCAGTGGTTACACGAGTAACTTTTCATTAAATCATCTCTGTAAGTTTTTTTAAATAGTATCTCTGAGCTGATTGATCTAGTGCCCAGAGGGATATCATTCCACACCTTAGTGTAGATGTAGAAGAATGATCTTCGTCCATAGGTGTTTTTATAAGAAGGGACTTGGAGCTATTATAGGAAAATCCTTCCCCCTTCCTCCTCTGAAGACACCTTGCATCAAGGACATCCAGTCAGCTCCTTAAGGTTGCTGGTGAACATTCAGGTCTCACGGCCGCAGAATAAGACTGGAAGTTTTTCTTCTTTGCCGACCTGCTAGCTATTTTACGACCCTCTCTGGATTTATATTCTAACCTATTCTGAGGATTTGTCACCCTCAGGTTGAAAACCACTGGATTAAGTGTTGAAACTGTTTTGTTTTGATGTGGAAAAAGAAGTTCTTGTTAAAATAGACTCTGCGTTTTCTGGCTGCCTGAGGTTAAAGGCCAAAAATACAAACAAACAGCTGCTTTCCCCGTATCCTTCTCTTCATTATTTATGTTCTCTTTGTGAACTCTCCCTGAACCTCAAACACATTTTCAATGTGTCACTATCACTCAGTCCCCCTCCCACATCCCCACCACCAAGACACTCAAGTTCTAAATTTGTTCCAACTAGAATAAGTAGATATTCTTAGATTGCCTTTAAGTATTAATTTTTTTCCATTTGTTTACAGAACAGTAACTAAAGCTGTTGACACGCACCGTGGTGATCCGACTGTTTCTGCAGGATCGTACATAAATGCATCTTGTATCGCAGTACATAATCTGTAACTGTGAGGGGATCCTGGAATTTGGTTAGTTGGGGGTCATATCACTGGATTTTCATCAGTCAGAGATTGTATCACTGTGTCACGGTCAGTCAGGGGACATATTGCTGTGCCTTTTTCAGTTGGGTGGTTTGTATCTCTGGATTTTGGTCAGTCAGGTGGATGTATCACTTTATTTTGGTCAGTCGGGAGTTCGCATGTCTGGATTTTGGTCAGTCAGGGGGTCATATCACTGTGTCTTGGTGAGTCTGGGGGGGTCGTATAGCTGTGTCTCGGCAGTCTGGGGGGTTGTATTGCTGTTTCTCGGTTAGTCTGGGGTCGTGTCGCTGTGTCTTGGTCAGTCAGTGTTCATATTGCTGTGTCGGTCAGTTGGGGGTCATGTCACTGTGTCTCAGTCAGTTGGGTGGTTGTATCTCTGGATTTTGGTCAGTCAGTGGGTTGTATTGCTGTGTCTTGGTCAGTTGGGTGGCCGTATCACAGGCATCGTTGTCAGTAGAGGGTGTCGTATCTCTGGATTTTTATCAGTTGGGGATTGTGTCGCAGTGTATCGGTCAGTCAGTGGTCGTGTTGCTGTGTCTCGGTCAGTCGGTGGTCGTATCACTGTGTCCTGGTCAGTCAGTGGTTGTGTCGCTGTGTCTCATCAATCTGGAGTCATGTCGTTGTGTCTCAGCCAGTCGGTGGTCGTATCGCTGCGTCTCGTCAGTTTTGGGTCGTATCAATGTGTCTCGTCAGTCAGCGGTTGTATCGATGTGTCTTGGTCAGTCTGCGGTCGTATCGATGTGTCTCGGTCAGTTGGGGGTCGTATCGATGTGTCTCGTCAGTCAGGGGTCGTATCGATGTGTCTCGTCAGTCGGCGGTCGTATAGACGTGTCTCGGTCAGTCGGGGGTCGTATCGATGTGTTTCCATCAGTCGGGGGTCATATCGCTGTGTCTTGTCAGTCGGTGGTCGTATCGATGTGTCTCGGTCAGTTGGAGGTCGTATCGATGTGTCTCAGTCAGTTGGGGGTGGTATCGATGTGTCTCCATCAGTTAGGGGTCGTATCGATGTGTCTCGTCAGTCGCTGGTTGTATTGATATGTCTCTGTCAGTCGGGGGTCGTATCGATGTGTCTCATCAGTCAGGGTCGTATCAATGTGTCTCGTCAGTTGGGAGTCGTATCAATGTGTCTCAGTCAGTCGGTGGTCATATCGATGTGTGTCGGTCAGTTGGGGGTTGTATCGATGTGTCTCGTCAGTCGGTGGTCATATTGATGTGTCTCGTCAGTCAGGGTCGTATCGATGTGTCTCGGTCAGTTGGGGGTTGTATTGATGTGTCTCTGTCAGTCAGTGGTCGTATTGATGTGTCCTGGTCAGTCAGTGGTTGTGTCCCTGCGTCTCGTCAATCTGGAGTCATGTCGCTGTGTCTCAGCCAGTGGTGGTCGTATCGCTGTGTCTCGTCAGTTTTGGGTCGTATCAATGTGTCTCGTCAGTCAGCGGTCGTATCGATGTGTCTCGGTCAGTCTGCGGTCGTATCGATGTGTCTCGTCAGTCGGGGGTCTTATCGATTGGTCTCGTCAGTCGGCGGTCGTATAGATGTGTCTCGGTCAGTCGTGGGTCGTATCGATGTGTCTCGTCAGTCGGGGGTCATATCGATGTGTTTCCATCAGTCGGGGGTCATATCGCTGTGTCTTGTCATTCGGCGGTCGTATCGATGTGTCTCAGTCAGTTGGGGGTGGTATCGATGTGTCTCCATCAGTTGGGGGTCATATCGATGTGTCTCGTCAGTCGCTGGTTGTATTGATATGTCTCTGTCAGTCGGGGGTCGTATCGATGTGTCTCGTCAGTCGGGGTCGTATCAATGTGTCTCGTCAGTTGGGGGTCGTATCCATGTGTCTCAGTCAGTCGGTGGTCGTATCGATGTGTCTCGGTCAGTTGAGGGTTGTATCGATGTGTCTCGTCAGTCGGTGGTCATATTGATGTGTCTCGGCAGTCAGTGGTCATATTGATGTGTCTCATCAGTTGGGGGTTGTATCGAAGTGTCTCGTCAATTGGGGGTTGTATCAATGTGTCTTGTCAGTCGGTGGTCGTATCGATGTGTCTCGGTCAGTTGGGGGTTGTATCGATGTGTCTCAGCAGTCGGTGGTCATATCGATGTGTCTCGGTCAGTCGGGGGTTGTATCGATGTGTCTCGTCAGTCAGGGTCGTATCGATGTGTCTCGGTCAGTTGGGGGTTGTATTGATGTGTCTCTGTCAGTCGGTGGTCGTATCAATGTGTCTCGACAGTCGCGGGTCGTATCAATGTGTCTCTGTCAGTCGGTGGTCCTATCGATGTGTCTCTGTCAGTCGGGGGTCGTATCGATGTGTCTCGTCAGTCGGTGGTCGTATCGATGTGTCTCTGTCAGTCGGGGGTCCTATCGATGTGTCTCGTCAGTCGGTGGTCCTATCGATGTGTCTCTGTCAGTCGGGGGTCGTATCGATGTGTCTCGTCAGTCGGTGGTCGTATCGATGTGTCTCGTCAGTCAGTGGTCGTATCGATGTGTCTCTGTCAGTCGGTGGTCCTATCGATGTGTCTCTGTCAGTCGGGGGTCCTATCAATGTGTCTCGTCAGTCGGGGGTCGTATCGATATGTCTCGTCAGTCGGTGGTCCTATCGATGTGTCTCGTCAGTCGGTGGTCCTATCGATGTGTCTCGTCAGTCAATCAATCAATCAATTTTTTTATATAGCGCCAAATCACAACAAACAGTTGCCCCAAGGCGCTTTATATTGTAAGGCAAGGCCATACAATAATTATGTAAAACCCCAATGGTCAAAACGACCCCCTGTGAGCAAGCACTTGGCTACAGTGGGAAGGAAAAACTCCCTTTTAACAGGAAGAAACCTCCAGCAGAACCAGGCTCAGGGAGGGGCAGTCTTCTGCTGGGACTGGTTGGGGCTGAGGGAGAGAACCAAGAAAAAGACATGCTGTGGAGGGGAGCAGAGATCGATCACTAATGATTAAATGCAGAGTGGTGCATACAGAGCAAAAAGAGAAAGAAACAGTGCATCATGGGAACCCCCCAGCAGTCTACGTCTATAGCAGCATAACTAAGGGATGGTTCAGGGTCACCTGATCCAGCCCTAACTATAAGCTTTAGCAAAAAGGAAAGTTTTAAGCCTAATCTTAAAAGTAGAGAGGGTGTCTGTCTCCCTGATCTGAATTGGGAGCTGGTTCCACAGGAGAGGAGCCTGAAAGCTGAAGGCTCTGCCTCCCATTCTACTCTTACAAACCCTAGGAACTACAAGTAAGCCTGCAGTCTGAGAGCGAAGCGCTCTATTGGGGTGATATGGTACTACGAGGTCCCTAAGATAAGATGGGACCTGATTATTCAAAACCTTATAAGTAAGAAGAAGAATTTTAAATTCTATTCTAGAATTAACAGGAAGCCAATGAAGAGAGGCCAATATGGGTGAGATATGCTCTCTCCTTCTAGTCCCCGTCAGTACTCTAGCTGCAGCATTTTGAATTAACTGAAGGCTTTTTAGGGAACTTTTAGGACAACCTGATAATAATGAATTACAATAGTCCAGCCTAGAGGAAATAAATGCATGAATTAGTTTTTCAGCATCACTCTGAGACAAGACCTTTCTGATTTTAGAGATATTGCGTAAATGCAAAAAAGCAGTCCTACATATTTGTTTAATATGCGCTTTGAATGACATATCCTGATCAAAAATGAACTCCAAGATTTCTCACAGTATTACTAGAGGTCAGGGTAATGCCATCCAGAGTAAGGATCTGGTTAGACACCATGTTTCTAAGATTTGTGGGGCCAAGTACAATAACTTCAGTTTTATCTGAGTTTAAAAGCAGGAAATTAGAGGTCATCCATGTCTTTATGTCTGTAAGACAATCCTGCAGTTTAGCTAATTGGTGTGTGTCCTCTGGCTTCATGGATAGATAAAGCTGGGTATCATCTGCGTAACAATGAAAATTTAAGCAATACCGTCTAATAATACTGCCTAAGGGAAGCATGTATAAAGTAAATAAAATTGGTCCTAGCACAGAACCTTGTGGAACTCCATAATTAACTTTAGTCTGTGAAGAAGATTCCCCATTTACATGAACAAATTGTAATCTATTAGACAAATATGATTCAAACCACCGCAGCGCAGTGCCTTTAATACCTATGGCATGCTCTAATCTCTGTAATAAAATTTTATGGTCAACAGTATCAAAAGCAGCACTGAGGTCTAACAGAACAAGCACAGAGATGAGTCCACTGTCCGAGGCCATAAGAAGATCATTTGTAACCTTCACTAATGCTGTTTCTGTACTATGATGAATTCTAAAACCTGACTGAAACTCTTCAAATAGACCATTCCTCTGCAGATGATCAGTTAGCTGTTTTACAACTACCCTTTCAAGAATTTTTGAGAGAAAAGGAAGGTTGGAGATTGGCCTATAATTAGCTAAGATAGCTGGGTCAAGTGATGGCTTTTTAAGTAATGGTTTAATTACTGCCACCTTAAAAGCCTGTGGTACATAGCCAACTAACAAAGATAGATTGATCATATTTAAGATCGAAGCATTAAATAATGGTAGGGCTTCCTTGAGCAGCCTGGTAGGAATGGGGTCTAATAAACATGTTGATGGTTTGGATGAAGTAACTAATGAGAATAACTCAGACAGAACAATCGGAGAGAAAGAGTCTAACCAAATACCGGCATCACTGAAAGCAGCCAAAGATAACGATACGTCTTTGGGATGGTTATGAGTAATTTTTTCTCTAATAGTTAAAATTTTGTTAGCAAAGAAAGTCATGAAGTCATTACTAGTTAAGTTAATGGAATACTCAGCTCATAGAGCTCCCTGACTCTTTGTCAGCCTGGCTACAGTGCTGAAAAGAAACCTGGGGTTGTTCTTATTTTCTTCAATTAGTGATGAGTAGAAAGATGTCCTAGCTTTACGGAGGGCTTTTTTATAGAGCAACAGACTCTTTTTCCAGGCTAAGTGAAGATCTTCTAAATTAGTGAGACGCCATTTCCTCTCCAACTTACGGGTTATCTGCTTTAAGCTACGAGTTTGTGAGTTATACCACGGAGTCAGACACTTCTGATTTAAAGCTCTCTTTTTCAGAGGAGCTAGAGCATCCAAAGTTGTCTTCAATGAGGATGTAAAACTATTGACGAGATACTCTATCTCCCTTACAGAGTTTAGGTAGCTACTCTGCACTGTGTTGGTATATGGCATTAGAGAACATAAAGAAGGAATCATATCCTTAAACCTAGTTACAGCGCTTTCTGAAAGACTTCTAGTGTAATGAAACTTATTCCCCACTGCTGGGTAGTCCATCAGAGTAAATGTAAATGTTATTAAGAAATGATCAGACAGAAGGGAGTTTTCAGGGAATACTGTTAAGTCTTCTATTTCCATACCATAAGTCAGAACAAGATCTAAGATATGATTAAAGTGGTGGGTGGACTCATTTACTTTTTGAGCAAAGCCAATAGAGTCTAATAATAGATTAAATGCAGTGTTGAGGCTGTCATTCTCAGCATCTGTGTGGATGTTAAAATCGCCCACTATAATTATCTTATCTGAGCTAAGCACTAAGTCAGACAAAAGGTCTGAAAATTCACAGAGAAACTCACAGTAACGACCAGGTGGACTGATAGATAATAACAAATAAAACTGGTTTTTGGGACTTCCAATTTGGATGGACAAGACTAAGAGACAAGCTTTCAAATGAATTAAAGCTCTGTCTGGGTTTTGGATTAATTAATAAGCTGGAATGGAAGATTGCTGCTAATCCTCCACCCCGGCCCGTGCTACGAGCATTCTGACAGTTAGTGTGACTCGGGGGTGTTGACTCATTTAAACTAACATATTCATCCTGCTGTAACCAGGTTTCTGTTAGGCAGAATAAATCAATATGTTGATCAATTATTATATCATTTACCAACAGGGACTTAGAAGAGAGAGAGCTAATGTTTAATAGACCACATTTAACTGTTTAGTCTGTGGTGCAGTTGAAGGTGCTATATTATTTTTTCTTTTTGAATTTTTATGCTTAAATAGATTTTTGCTGGTTATTGGTAGTCTGGGAGCAGGCACCGTCTCTACGGGGATGGGGTAATGAGGGGATGGCAGGGGGAGAGAAGCTGCAGAGAGGTGTGTAAGACTACAACTCTGCTTCCTGGTCCCAACCCTGGATAGTCACGGTTTGGAGGATTTAAGAAAATTGGCCAGATTTCTAGAAATGAGAGCTGCTCCATCCAAAGTGGGATGGATGCCGTCTCTCCTAACAAGACCAGGTTTTCCCCAGAAGCTTTGCCAATTATCTATGAAGCCCACCTCATTTTTTGGACACCACTCAGACAGCCAGCAATTCAAGGAGAACATGCGGCTAAACATGTCACTCCCGGTCCGATTGGGGAGGGGCCCAGAGAAAACTACAGAGTCCGACATTGTTTTTGCAAAGTTACACACCGATTTAATGTTAATTTTAGTGACCTCCGATTGGCGTAACCGGGTGTCATTACTGCCGACGTGAATTACAATCTTACCAAATTTACGCTTAGCCTTAGCCAGCAGTTTCAAATTTCCTTCAATGTCGCCTGCTCTGGCCCCCGGAAGACAATTGACTATGGTTGCTGGTGTCGCTAACTTCACATTTCTCAAAACAGAGTCGCCAATAACCAGAGTTTGATCCTCGGCGGGTGTGTCGTCGAGTGGGAAAAAACGGTTAGAGATGTGAACGGGTTGGCGGTGTACACGGGGCTTCTGTTTAGGGCTACGCTTCCTCCTCACAGTCACCCAGTCGGCCTGCTTTCCCGGCTGCTCGGGATCTGCCAGGGGGGAACTAACGGCGGCTAAGCGACCTTGGTCCGCACCAACTACAGGGGCCTTGCTAGCTGTAGAATTTTCCACGGTGCGGAGCCGAGTCTCCAATTCGCCCAGCCTGGCCTCCAAAGCTACGAATAAGCTACACTTATTACAAGTACCATTACTGCTAAAGGAGGCCGAGGAATAACTAAACATTTCACACCCAGAGCAGAAAAGTGCGGGAGAGACAGGAGAAGCCGCCATGCTAAATCGGCTAAGAGCTAGTAGCTACGCTAAGCTAGCGGATTCCTAAAAACACGCAAAGTGAATAATGTGTAAATAATTTAGAGGTGATTCAGCAGAAGGAGTGCTTTAGTTAAGGCACGTAAAGATTACACTGGGAAACAAATCGTAATCTAGATAACTAGATCAATCTAACTGCGCAGATTAAACAGCTAACAGATACAGAAAAACACCGCTGTGCTCCGGAACAGGAAGTGATACAATACCGCAGTGAGAGCCAACCACCAGTAGAGGCAAGCAAGCAGTCGGGGGTCGTATCGATGTGTCTCGTCAGTCGGTGGTCCTATCGATGTGTCTCTGTCAGTCGGTGGTCCTATCAATGTGTCTCTGTCAGTCGGGGGTCCTATCGATGTGTCTCGTCAGTTGGGGGTCGTATCGATGTGTCTCGTCAGTCGGTGGTCCTATCGATGTGTCTCGTCAGTCGGGGGTCGTATCGATGTGTCTCTGTCAGTCGGGGGTCCTATCGATGTGTCTCGTCAGTCGGTGGTCCTATCGATGTGTCTCGTTCGTTGGTGGTCCTATCGATGTGTCTCGTCAGTCGGTGGTGCTATCGATGTGTCTCTGTCAGTCGGGGGTCGTATCAATGTGTCTCGTCAGTCGGTGGTCGTATCGATGTGTCTCGGTCAGTCGGGGGTTGTATCGATGTGTCTCGTCAGTCGGGGGTCGTATCGATGTGTCTTGTCAGTCGGTGGTCGTATCGATGTGTCTTGTCAGTCGGTGGTCGTATTGATGTGTCTCGGTCAGTCGGGGGTTGTATCGATGTGTCTCTGTCAGTCGGTGGTCCTACCGATGTGTCTTGTCAGTCGGGGGTCCTATCGATGTGTCTCGTCTGTCGGTGGTCCTATCGATGTGTCTCGTCAGTCGGGGGTCGTATCGATGTGTCTCGTCAGTTGGTCGTCCTATCGATGTGTCTCGTCAGTCGGTGGTCGTATCGATGTGTCTCGGTCAGTTGGGTGGTTGCATCTCTGCACGTTGATTGTGCTTGAAGATATGTCAACAGTATTTTGCGAGGTTTCCTTGCATAGTCACATGAGCCCTGTGTCAGTTGTGTCATGTTGTTTGTTTGTATGACAGTTAAATGGAACCTGCTCCACTTTATTATCTGGTCTTTAAGTCCCCTTGAGAAATAGTTAGGTTTGGGTCAGCTGGAATTTACCCTGACAAACCCTTTGACCTTCATCTGGCTGATTTTTCATCCAGAAAAATAAATCATATAACTGGTTTCAACCACTGGGAACAGTGTCTCCAAATGTTTGACTGGGAGTTTATAGATTTCTTGTGTTTGGCAATTTCATCAAATATGCTGATGGCACAAACTTTTTGTTTACATTTATTGTAGATCATCTTAAATTCTGTACTGTGGCAATAATTCTGCTTGAGCCAAAATATAAATTTATTTGATTAAGTCTTCAGTAGTGATGCAGCTTCAGTGTCGGAACTTAAAGAACACTTTCTGTCTAAATGAGGAGAAAAGTGTGGCGATGGAGCTGAGATGTGTTCCTGGAGTGCCGGAGTCTCCTGTGGCTAACAGATGCAGTGATGTGGAGACGGACGAAAAAAGCAAACACACTTTGTTGCACTACAAAAAATATATACGCTTTTTTTAAACAGCATTTCTCTACTGATTTATTTAATTAAATTGTGACCGTCTCTGATTCCACTCTGTCAGTTCTCGGCACCCTGAAGGCTCTGAGGACGGGGTGGCATCGGAGGCCTGGTGTGGTACCTGGGGCCTGGGGCGTCGATCTGAAGCCTCCATCAGAGGCAGATCTGATGACTGACTGCAGGTAATTACTTCTGTTCAGCTCCGACGCTAAGTAGACGACTGAAGGAATTAAAGAGATTTCTGCTGCGTTTTTACTGCTGCTGAACAAAATGCAAATGTTATCTGACTCCTCAACACGATGTTCTCATGTCTGAACGAGATGCTGTGAGTATGTCTCTTCACCCGTATCATGTGAGATATCTGAGTGACATGAAATGAATCCGGTAATAAACAGGGTAGATGTTATTACTCTCATGCACAAACTGTCGCACGTGTTGATGTTATGCAGCATTTTTTGTTTTTTGTTTTTTTTTTACAAAATTATTTGACTGCTTGCCTGATTGCTCACAGTTTCCTGATTACTCATTGAATGCAGGATAAAACTGTGCAGAACCTCAAAAAACCCCCACCACCTTTATATAGCAATTCTGACTCATGAGAAACTCAAATTGCAGGCAAAGGCACAGAAACCCATCACCTTCACTCAGAAGAAAATTCTGAGAAAAAAAATATTGCAGTGATTTGCCTTAAAAGAAATTGTCTACCATCAGAAAAACTGTTTTAAAAAAGCAACATTTGGAAGAAAGGAGTTCATCTAATGTGGAAAGGAAATAGCAATCACACTGATTGCAAAAGCGGAGGAATATCACTGGTCTCTGTGCCAGGAAAGGTGCTTACATGTATAACTCTGAGAATGCTGCCCAGCGCCCAGAGCAGCATTGTTTAACACAGGGGTAGGCAACCTGTTCCAGAAAGAGCCATGAGGGTGCAGGTTTTCTTTGCAGCCACTGACTCCACCAAGTGATTTCACTGATTAACTGATTCCATCTGCTCAAAGTGATTCCATCTGCTCAAAGTGATATTAATCAGTAAAATCACCTGGTGGAGTCAGTGGCTGCAAAGAAAACCTGCACCCTCATGGCTCTTTCTGGAACAGGTTGCCTACCCCTGGTTTAACACATCCTACCTCTGAGTACTCATAGAATCCAAAGGTAAATATTGTTGGTGCTTCATTGCAGTCTGTGCTGCTTTTTCCAAAGAGTTGCCCAGGTTCCTCTTTGGGACAGCCTGAGAATGTGCAGAATTTCCCAAAAAGATTGCTGAACATCTGAATGCAGTGTTTAGCCAGGGTTGGATCTCTGACTTATTCCCAGGGTTTTGTGGTGTTTCTCAGGGATGTGTTCTGGCTCCTACACTGTTCAATGCTTGCATGGACTTAGTTTGGAGTAGGGTTGAGGAAAGCAATGGCTTAGGTGTGTTTTTTGTTGTTGTTGTTGTTTGTTTTTTTGTTTTTGTTTTTGTTTTTTTGTTTTTTTAGAGGAAAGGTTTGCCAAGTTTAATTTTTAACAGAAGATGTTGTGGTCTTTGAAGAATCAATGTATATTCCTATTGCAGCACTTAGAAGCTGAGAGGAATGTGAGTGTCTGGGTTTGTGATTGTCCTGGATCAAGACTAAAATCCAAGCTTTCAATGACTTCCTGGACTTGGCTATCAGAAAGGGATGAGTGTACAGTGAAAGTGTAGAACCTATCGAGACATTCATATCTGTGGATATCTTGTGATATCTTGTGATATGATCTCAATCTTAAAAGGTCAAGACCTTTTAAGATTGAGATCATGGGAAGACCCCATGGTGATGTGAAGCCACTAAATAGAGGTGATCATTGTGGATACTTTTGTCAGAGAAAAAAAGGTCCAAGTCTTTAGGGTTTTTCTGTATAACTGTATGGTTCAGACTTGGATTTTAACCAGTGATCTAAGGTGATTAAGGGATGTGATTTGGTACTGTGTCTCTTTGGAGGATCCTTTGGTGGCACTGGATGTTTATGGATGGACTCAGATGAGGATGTGCAATGCAGGATCACCTGCATTGTGAGGGAAGGTCAGTAATGACGTTTTGGCCATGAGGGACATTTCTCTGGACATGATCCAGCATGCAGGTGTCACGGTTTTAGCATAACTGCTGACCCCACAGCAGAGAACGAGACAGAAAAGCATGTAAAAAACTTCTCATTCTCATGCACAGATTTTGTCCAGTAATCACAGATTAGGCAGTCAAGGTTCACGACACAGTTGACTGTCATACCAAGCAATGAGTCCAAAAATGGCAGGATACCTCGGGAAAGAAACAACGGCAATAAGATATGAAAGGAGCAAGATGTTCTGGCACTGTCTATATGATACAGTTAGTGACGAAATAGGCATGTGGATGAGCAAGACAAGGCCAGACAAAATAACAGCAGGGAATACCAAAATAAAAGCACCAGAATTTGAGTGAGACACTATCTACCTCATGTTTCACCTGGCTGCAGCTGATATGTGGCTTCTATAAAAACAAGATAACATCCACCAATGCATAATTGTGTAGTCGGCCTACATGCTAAGCGCCGTGTGATTCTCATCGCACCATGGTTTCCATTTTCTAAGACCTCACAGATTCTCCATCATGTGCTTCCTTGACCTCGTTATGTTGCACATTAAGGTCAAGTAAAAGTGGCTAGGCAAGGACATGGGATGTCATTTATTTATTTTTAACAATCTCAATCCACCCATAGACTCTCCCTTGTGCTGACCAGTATGTTCTTCTATGTGTTTCTACGACAATTAGAACCTCTTTGTGGTTACACTGCCACCCCCCGTAGTTAACAAAGGCATTGCAACCTGCAGTTGCATCAATTTTACTTTTGCAGTATGCACACAGAGAAAGCTTGAAATAAATGTTTGATGCATGCAGTGTGCACATAGACGTGGTGTTACTTCTTTATGCTGCTGCATACTTTCTTTCCTGCTCATATCGTTTGCCCTCCAGTGACTGCACGTGTTCGGGAAAGCATGAGTGTGAGCATTAAAAATTATGGCTTTGTTTTAGGTTAAATGATGCATCTCGAGCTCGAGGCTCGTACCTGAAGTGGCTCAATTCTGCAAATGATCTGATTGCGCTCCAACCTGTGTCACACAGTTCAGTCTCTGCAGGACGGTCGCAGGCGAGTGAGAATGTAATCAGTCTGATCATATCAACCGAGAGAGCAACATGCTGTACCCAAACCTTTGATCAAGGCTCCTCACCATCCATAAATATTACATAATGATAAAGACACTCAGCTTTAAAAGCGTCAGCGGCTTTGTGTGACCTGTTTGATTTATGGAGGTCAGAAAAGATCCTGAAGTCCACTGCAAGCAATGAGTCAGATTCTTTTTCATGATTGCCTGATGTATAAAACGAAAAAAACGGTCAAATTCTCAAAGCCAAAGAAGACTATTTTCCCAACCATCAACCCAGAAAATATTTGACAATCAAAAGTAGTTTGTTTGAAACTGGAGTTCAGGTATTCAAAAGCAGTTCATAAACTAATATCCACTTAAATGGCTTCACTTTGTGTCTCATTGATTAAACTTCTTCAAGACTTTGGGGATAAAAACATTTTTCAGTGACTTAAAAAACATTTAAACATTTGTCCTTATAACAGCATCGTTTTAAAGTGGAATGTCAAAAACAAGATTCAAGAAATCGCAACACGCTGGTTTATAACTGTTTACAAAAATATAAAACCTACTTTAAAATCATTTTTAAAGTGAATTTAAATCATTTTATTCTGTCTTTAGTGTGCAATAAGTGGATAATTTCTTATTAAGTCAAATTAAAGAAGGGTTAATGTATAGCATTCTCTTTATATAAAACCTATTTATAAATAAGTTCATTTCTGAATTAAACTGATTTGAAATCTGTTTAAAGTGGTGTAAAGGATGTGTAAACCTTTTCATCAAGCTGGGATCACAGCACTTTAAAACCAGCTGACCTCATATAAAAGTAGAAGGCAATCAGCGAGCACATACATGCTGAAAAATCCTTCTCATTCCTGGATCCAAAATCTGTTCCAGATCATTTTCATTTCCCAGGACATTATCTGTCTGCTCAACAAATTTCATTTTAATCTGTTCATTACTTTTTGAGTTATCCTGCAAACAACAGATGGACACTCAAAAAGCACTTTATCTTGATGCATAATTTAAAGATTGTACAAGTTCTTCATGGTTTATTCATGATGATAATCTGATCACAAACTGAAGAAGAAAGGTTGGTAAAGTGGTTTATAATGTTTGTGAATGATGTTTGTCATTGAAACAGCAGAAGTCTCAGTTTGGAGGACATCATTCAGCTTGAGCTCTGCTAAGGACGAAAGGATAAGCTTCATAAAAAGAATCCTCAAA
The DNA here is from genome assembly GCF_902500255.1 of Thalassophryne amazonica. Lineage (NCBI taxonomy): Eukaryota > Metazoa > Chordata > Actinopteri > Batrachoidiformes > Batrachoididae > Thalassophryne > Thalassophryne amazonica. The sequence goes on along the minus strand of NC_047113.1, from coordinate 85,415,922 downwards.
TTCACTATGAATTTTTTTTTTAATGTAATAACACTGAAAATGCCTCACTGGCAAACCACATTGTAACTCTGTAATACCTCACAGTACTGTGACGGTACTTCTTATTTTTCATCTGTGGCACTTCACACACAGAACACATGCCAGGAAACCAAACATTTCAGCTAAAATACAAGAACATGGAACTTAAAGCATCAGAGGGTTGATGAACAATTTATAGACCAAAATATAAATGTACAACTAAATATACATCTGTAACAAATTTCTGTGTATGACATCATTATAACATCACTCACACAAATCATTCACATCCTGATATGCTTTAGATCAGGGTTTAGCAAACCTTTTCCACTTAGTCAATAAAAAATATATATTGTGGCTCTCTGAACTCCACAAATACCCAAAAACAATAAGTCTGCTTGCCACTATTATATTACAGCAGAACTTTAAAATGCTATATTTTTTCAATATACTCATGGACCACTAGGGGTCACTCACAGACTCCCAGTAGTCTGTGGACCACTCTTTGAGAAAGGCTGCTTTAGATCTTGCATCTAGGCTTCTTGGGTTTTGATATATACAGAAAGGTGGTTTTATTGTTCGTTTGTTTTTTAAGTTTTTCTTGATCTTTGACCAATTTACTCCAAAATCTAATCACCCCTAGATATGGAACCAGGTTATATTCCCACCAACTTTGAGTCATCTAAACATCTTGGTTGTTGAGCTATACAAAAAAAAAAAAGATATTTTTCAAACAGTTTTCTTTGATTTTGACCCAGTACTCCAAAATCTAATCACCTGTGGAAATGAATCGAAAAACAGCAGCAAGGCTTCTCCACAAACAATGTGCTTTTTTATTTAATGCAAAAAGGCAACAGTCTGACTGTTGGTGTGTAAAAATTATAGACACACACACACACACACACACTTGCACAGATAAAATCCCCAAAAAATCAGCATTCCAAACAATTTAGCAATATTTTAAATAAATAATCATTTTGCAAAAATGTTGTTTTTCAGAAGTTTCTGCTATTATTATTATTATTATTATTATTGCCATTGTGTTGCCCTGCAGCCCTTTGGAGAAGTTTGCCATAAATAAGCACATCAACACTCTATCTCTGGCATTAAAGGAATGTTTCTGTACTTTGAGTACAGAGTGTCACTAATTCACGATTTTGGAGACAAAACTTTGTGGGACACCTGACATCATCATCATCATCATCATCATCATCATCATCATCACATGAAGCTCTGCATCTGAGGATTACAACAGGACTCTTCATTCTAAAAATCTTTCCAATAAATACATTTTTTAATCAACAGTCCAAACTGTAAAAAGCAGGTAATCATCATAATGTATATACAGGTGAAGCCGGAGGCGTTATAGCTTGATTTTGATAACCAATAATCAAACTAATCAAATCCGTCCGTTGGAATTGTTCTGTGGAGTTAGTGAGTTTAAACACAATGAGTTGACTTTATTCTTAAACTTCAAATCACTGCAAATTCAAGGTGATTTAGATTTTCGGGTCAGACGTCCTCTGAGCGCGCGCGGCTCCACACGAAATTAAACACAAATTAAAAAAAGAAATCAAAACGCACGGTGGACAGATAAAAACAGAACCAAAAGAAAAGGGAATAAACTCACTGCGTGTCTGTGTGCGTGCGTGTGCACACGCTGCTGAAAGCTCGTCGGGTTTGTAAAATCCAAACAATCACATGGTGTTCGGTCCGAACACAGCGCCAAACTGTCACGGCGTGAGCTCCGGACGCGGCGCGCGGACAGCGCCAAGTGCGCACAGTGTCCGTGCGCACCGAGCGACGCAGAGGCAGGAGGGCAGAGAAGGAGGAGGAGGAGAGGGCAGGAGAGGGAGGAGGAGGAGAGGGAGGAGAGGGAGGAGGAGGAGAGGGAGGAGGAGGAGAGGGTCAGACACGGAGGGGGAGTCCGCGCATCGCTGTGACGCGCGCTCAGGACATAAACTTGCTGCGCTCCGCTTTCGCCCTGACGCGGCGAAAGCTTCCTTCTCTCAGTCCCTCACCCCGTTACTCTGCATTTATTTACTCATTAATCATTTATCTTCGCTCGCACGCGCACTGGAGTGAAAAGGAAGGTGCGCGCGCCACAGAAGCGCTTCTTCTAAGAACTTGTCAAAATGAAGATAATGGAATTTTGTTGTTCCGCTGAAATCCAGCTGCAGCTTCATTATCATTCGTCACTTGTGAGCTGATACATGAATGATGTAATAATTCTATGGTTCAGGTCGAACTGGACTCGGAATCTTGAAGCGCGCGTGTGACAGGTTTGAGGATTCTGACCGTTCTGTAAAACATCTGAGTCTCCATTCATACTTTCTGAAAATTACCTGCTTCTTTTCAGTCCCAAAGCTGATGAAAATGTCTCTTACAGTTTACAATCAGAAAAAAAAAAAAAAATCTGAAATTAAGAGCAAGTAAATAAATAAAATTAATTGCCTTAATTATTCCTTCATTGCTGAGCAAAAAATGTTGCCAATGTTGTAAAACTGATTTGTGCTCTTCTGAAAGTCGGGATAAAAATGTCAGTGTTAAATCAGCTCTGATTTTTTACACTTTTCTGAAGTTGATAACACTCCATACTTTGAGAAATTAATTTACACAATGCAAAGACTTAAGTCTACACTGTGCCAGGGAAATTTTAACTACTACTTATTGGTGTGCAATATGACAAATCCAGCTCACGTTTTAAACAATGACAGTATTATAATCACTTTGTCACTGCTTTTACATGACATACAATAACACTTTTAATATATAAGTATTTTTAGCAAATGTCCAACTTGAACTGTTTTCATTTTCAAACCTGCACCTTAATTTTATTCATTTTAAAATGTGTAAAGCCTGCTCCTATTCCCAATGTGTCAGCAGCACAAAAAGTCTCCCATCTCCATCGTGCACATAACTAGTGCACATTTATTCTTAGGGGGAAACTGGTGATGACAGCTTGTAGTAAAAGCCCTTCTGTCTGTGTTTGTCCTATGCAGCATTTAGTTTTTGCATGAAAACAACCTTGTATACATTAAATTACTTTACAATGAGTAATGAGTATAACCTCTTAACAGGGTGTTTAGTCACACCAGAACACGGGAAAAAGAGAACAAAAACACAGCGCACCTCCGTCTGGGGTTCTGATAACACTCAGAGGTGCCAAAATGTTTTTGTTCTGAAAATTAATGGATATTCGGCATTATTTTCATTGCTTCGTCTGTTACGTTTCCTTGATGTATTAAAAAAAATCTCAACCTGTGCTCTGTATTATCACAGTGTTGACAGTATTGCATAATCCACACTGAAAAAAGACAATGTTTGAACCAACTTAAAAACTTGAATGAATTAAGTTGTTTGAACTTAAGTTTGTAAGTTAGAGTTGATTGAACTTTCAAACTTAAATTCAAACAACTTAATTCACTCAGGTTTTTACAAATTGTAACACTTTTTTAAGTTGGTTCAAACATTCTCTTTTTTCAGTGCATATCCTGGTGAACTGTCACACCAGTGATGATTATTTCACAATTATTTCACCCACCTCTATTCACTACAGAGAGTATTTCACCACTGTTTGGATTTAGAATGGTATTTTTTTAATATTGAATATGGGAATGCCATACACCACCATGTGGCAGGCAGGTCTACAAATATTGCTTAAGTAAAACAAAGTACACATGTGCTTTTTGTGCTGACCTGTTGCTTCAAAGTTAACCAAAGTTTTATTCTATTTATTATCATTATATACAAGTTTATATTTTTAGTTGTGTTAACGATCAGGAGTGGATGGGCTGATTTATCGATGTATCTAATCATGCATGTTACAGGACATGTCCCTCTGCCCCCCCCCCCAAAAAAAAACAAAAACAAAAAACAAAATGCAGGAACATTTAGATCTCATGTTCTTGGGATGCTTCTTGAAACACAGTAGGCTTTAATGGTCTCAGGTGAAGCCTTACTGGAAGTACAGAAAGTTGCATTTCCTTGACTGGCCACTTGAGGCTGCCTCCAAAACAGAGCACATTCCCATAGAAGTCCATGTTAAAATGTCCAACTTCAGAACAGACATAAACATGTTTACAGCCTGATGCAAACAAGGGTTTTGGTCTCTATAGATAGTTTCCTCCTCCGTGACAACTGTACGGGGGTGAATTTATTTCTAAGTTTTGTATAAATGGGGGCATGGTCACTTTGAGTGACAGTGACTGAGCCCAGTATCTCCACCTCTCACTGTGTCCGTAGTTCATTGTCCAGTCAATGCAAAGGCTGTGTCTGTTGTTTTGGAGTGTTTTATTGCAAACACCTGGAATAACCTGGCTTGTTGTGGTGAAAGGTCCGAACGGATCATCTAAGACGTCCCTGCTGCAATGATTACAAGAAATTCTTGTAGTATTTAATCTTGCATGCTAATGGTGTTAGCAGCTGTCTGTAGCCATGTAATGCATGATTACTGGGAAAATAAGTAGCTCATAGTTTTTAATGCCCACACCAAAGCAAACCTTTAAGGTGGGGTGTTGTCCAAGGGTTAGTGCACTTGGTTTCAGTGCTGAAGGTTCCTGGTTCAAAACCCACCCCTGTCACTTTCCTCCATGCAATGTGCAGTTGTGTCAGGAAGGGCATCTGGCATAAAACCTGCGCCAAATCAACATGCAGATCTACTGTGGTGACCCGAAAAACAAGGGAGCAGCCAAAGGGAACATTTAGACATCTATGCTTTCCTTTTTTTCTAGTATTCAGAAGAGCAGGTTTTGTTTAACTTACAGCTGTCTTTTGAAATGGGGGGGCATAAAAACAAATGTGCGCTACAGCAGTGCTGCACAGTTGTACCGTCAAGAGATTTGTGCAGGTGATTGAGTGTACTGTTTTCAATTTCATGTCACCACTGTGGAGTGGGTGGAGTCTCACAAGACCAGAATATGCAGAATAGAAGAAGTTTGGGCACTTATTAGCCCATTAGCATAGCTTAGTATGTGGCCTCTGTCACATTTTCTGTGGATGTGTGTGTTAAGGATTTTATATATATATATGTTATCACTGTTAAACATTTGTACCTTTTGTCTTCTTTCTGATGAGAACGGTGTTGTGCTGTTTGCACTTAAACCCGAGAATGTACGTGTTATTCAACCTTGTTGGAGCTGGATGTACTTATTATTATTATTACACAACTTGTTTTCGTAGCCGCTAACGACTGGGAGTAAAAGAACTGAAGGTTGAATTTTGACTGATTGTGATGTGATGCTTAGTGTTCCAGGCAGATGCAGAACAGCTGATAACTGCAACAGACGAACGAGATGTGCTGACCTCCGACGATAAGAGTAAAGAAAGAAACTGTTTTTCCTTACAGCTGCGCTTATTGACGTATGTGTTTATGTTACGGGAAGAAACTTGTCTCGCGTTGTCCCCCCCCCCCCCTTAGGACAAGTTTTATGATGTGATGAGGGATTCACTAATAAAAAGAGCGAAGCGCAGGCCAGACTTTAGTGTAGCTTTGGTGTACAGCCTGGCCGCACTCCGCGCGTAAAATTTGACTTTCTGTCTCACTGGTGTTTCTTGACTCTGTTTGTCTTATCAAAGGTTTTAAGAATGTTTGGAGGAGAAAATACCCAACATTGACTGGGGGCTCGTCCGGGATCTCAACAATACCGGAGGTGTCCAGCGGAGGTCGTCAAGTCCAGACGTAAATCCTTGGCCAAGGTCCGATCGATTGATCGTGTCTGCAATTGTCGACCACCGTTGGCATCGTCTGGTTGACGAGATTTTCCCGAAGAAGACAGACAGGAAGTCGAGTCAGTGAGTAAAATTTCTTTGTAAACAGTACTGAGTGAGTGGTGATCAGATCACATAAACAGTTAAATTCCGCAAGCGATGATACAGAATCGTCTGTTAATGCAAAGCAGTTAAACTCTGTAAGGAGGGTGCGGACTCCTCTGTTTATATACGCGTACCGGTAGGGGATAAAAGTGATCACATAAAACAGTTAAACTCCGTAAGCGATGATACAGAATCGTCTGTTAATGAAACACAGTTAAACTCTGTAAGGAGGGCGGACTCCTCTACGGTTGCGAGGGACGCACGTAGTTAAATTCCGGAAGGAGGATACGGACTCCTCTGTTTTAATACGTAAAGGAAATCCCGGGTAGAAATACGTGCACTGTAAAAAAGCAGTTAAATTTGGCAGGGACGGCGGAGTCCCCTAATGCAGGACATTAGTTAAATTTCACGGGAGGGCGAGCTCCCCTGGCATAAGAATACGCGTACGATTATTAAAAGTGTTTCTATGTGTAAATAGTGTTTTGTGTAAGTGTAAATAACTGTGTGAAAGTGTAATACTTTGGACAACGTTAGTGACAACCGTGCGTGTGGAAGCAGAGGCAAGTGATTCCGCTTCCTACGGGGAGGTGAAAGGAATCAACCACACGACGGCTAATTAATTGTCACGTCCAAAGAAAGTGTGAAAACTTCAGATTTAGAACACCCTAGGTGTGCCCCCGTCTGAAGTCCAAATTATAACAAGGGATAATAAAAATGGGGGGTAAGACGTCTATAAATAAGGGAAATTTATCAACTGACGACTGGAAATTTATGGAAGCAAAAAATCCAAAAACAACAAAGAAATTGGAGACCTGGATAAATAAACATGACTTTGACGGACGACTGAACCTGATCAGTATACAGAAGCTAAAGAAGGAGTTAGAACAGCAACATAAAGGTGATGAGAAAAAGATGCAGAAAGTAGGGGCAGATTTAGTGGCATTTTGGGAGGAGGAAGCAGAGAACAGACAGAAGGGAGCAGAGAAGCGACGATTAGAGAAAGCAAGGAAAAAGAAAGCTGTAGGTAAGGCAGAAGAAGATGTGATAATTCAGCACAGAGAACCAGAACAGCCTCAGCAACCACCGCCGGCTGGATCGTCGGTGACAACAACACCCTTATCTCCTCTACCAGAGGATGACGATGTACTGCCACCACAGTATGATTTAGCAGTAAAACCTAAGGTAAAAAGAGAAAAACCAGAAAAACCAGAAAAACCACAAACACGCAGTCAAGCGAAAGTGCCTACAGCCCCTCCCATGGTGGAACACAGTGACCAGGGAGGTGCCTATCCTATGATAGAAGTACCAAATCCTCGTGCAGGAACAGCAGGATATCGATCAACCATGCTCGTATATCGAACATGGAATGCTGATGATATCAAAGCAGCAGTCGACATGATACCATCGCCACATGTCGATATTGAGGGATTTATGCAGGATGTAGAAAACATTAGAAGTTCTTACCACCTTAGTGGACCTGAAGTCCAACAGGTGTGGATGAAAGCATGTGGCCCTAAATGGAGTCAGGTACGCGGAGACTGGAATCCTGCAGACCAACAAGGCGTACCACGGACACATGATGATCTAGTCTTAGAAACAAGAGTGGAAGCTATGATTACACGGGCAAAAGGTGTGTTAGGACCAAAGATAAATTATACTGAAATTACCAGGACAACTCAGAAAGAAAGAGAACCATGGACAGAGTTTAGATGCAGATTTGAGAGTGTATTTAGGGTCCATAGTGGCATATTGCCAGGAACACCAGTGTATGAAAACAAATTGAAAAATATTTCACCTGTGAAGCTGACAATGACCGATTTGATTCATGATGGCAACTCAACAGCTGTCATAACAGTAACAGGTGCCACTGAAGATGTTTTAAAATTGAGATTCACAGGTATGCCATTACATGTGTCACTTTGTAAACCATATTTGACAGAATGGCAAGAATTGGGACTGACAGTCATAACAGCTTTGTCAGCCACTGATTGGAGCAGAGTTGGACCACGAACGGAGTTCAGTCCATCAACTAAATTGTATAAAGTGCCAGTTAATGTCTCATTGGTGCTGACAGCTGGAACACACATTGATGTGTCCACTTCACAATCCTGAGTGTTTCAGTTGAGTCCTGAAGAGGATGATCTTCTCTCTTCTGTACCATCAGGATTGTGGACAACAGGTCCTTCAGACGTAGGACTGATAAAAAATGCACAACCTGTAGTTATAAGACCAAAAACAGAATACAGACCATGTGTAAGACAGTATCCATTGAAACCTGATGCAATTGACGGAATCAGGCCAGTAATAGAGGATTTATTAACAGCAGGAGTAATAGTGCCATGTCCAGATTCACCATGTAACACACCCATATTTCCTGTAAAAAAAAAAGGCTCCGCCCTCAGTGGGGTGGAGAATGATTCAAGATCTGCAGGCAGTAAATGCTGCTGTGATTAAAAGAGCACCATGTGTACCAGATCCGCACACACTGTTAAGCTCATTGAGATTAAATTCTAGTTGTTTTTCTGTAATAGATATCAGTAATGCATTTTTTTTTTTTTTTTCTGTACCAGTACAGCCAGATAGTCAATTCTGGTTTGCTTTTACCTTTAAAGGACAATGATATACATTTACCAGATTACCGCAGGGTTACGCAGAGAGCCTGTGGGAAGAGCGTGGAATGGTGACATCATCTGGAAAGCCAGTGACTCATGCCACTCTCCTAACTGCACTAATGAAAGCTGTGAAATTGCCTAACCAAATTGCTATATGCAAATGTGCGGCTCACACCAAAGGCTCTGACAGTGTTTCAAAAGGAAATGACGTTGCTGACAAAACCGCAAAGGCGGCAACAGCTCTTTCTATTTTTCTCCTATATGACACCCCTCCGGATATGACCACAAAAGAAACCCATATTGCCAAAAAATATGTTTAAATGGGCAGCTATTATGAGCCATGGCGTGACGCATGTCTCATCAGGGGGTATGATATCGCAATTGCAATCTATTTTTTGTCTTTATGGGTTCGATGCATATGCAAAACAGCATTGTAGAGCATGCATGACGTGCAAAACACAACTCACAAGGCAATTTGAGACCCCAAAGAGGCAAATTTCCAACACCACAATATCCCTTTCAAGTGATTCATATGGATTATATACAGCTGAGTAAACATGAAGGGAAGGAATTTTGTTTAGTCATAATTGATGCCTTCTCAAAATGGGTAGAATTGTTCCCTACAAAACATGCAGATTCACTTACAGTGGCTAAGGCATTGTGCAAAGACATCATTCCATGATTTGGAATACCAGAAACAGTCTATTCAGATAATGGAGCGCATTTTGTTAATACAATAGTGCAATACGTAGGAGAAGCGCTACAGGTCAATCTCAAAAAATCATTGTGCTTATCATCCACACAGTGCCGGATTAGTGGAAAGGACAAAGGGCACAATAAAAATAAGATTAAGGAAATGTATAGAAGAGACAAAACGAACCTGGATTGAATGTTGGATCTAGTAAAATTGTATATGAGAATAACACCAACACCATCAGGGTTAACACCATTTGAGATACTTTATGGACGACTATATCGTCTACCAATTTTGACATGGATACTAAAACAGCAGATGAGGAACAAACATTAGCAAATTTTATGAAAAAGACATTAACACAGAAAGAGATAACTTAAACACATTTACTGCCGAATAATTTTGATCTTCCACAGGACGGCCTTCCAGTAGTCTAGCCAGGAGACTGGGTGTTCATCAGAGTCCAGTCCTCGTTGGGAAGGTCTATACCAAGTGCTGTTAACAACACCAACTGCAGTAAAGATAGCGGAGAGATCAATGTGGATACATCACTGTAAGATACAGCGTGTGTTGGCGGCCTCCACAGTGTAAGGGGAAGTCTGGCTACAAAGGGAGTCTATTTAATTAGCAATAGATTGTCTCAATGCCAGTGAAGCAGGGAGATCCTTGCACTATTAGGTGAGGTGGTTAACAACACTGTATCCTAGCAATCATGACTGAACTACAGCAGACCCCGGAGCGGCGTGCTCAGCGCCGCCGCTGCCGGACTGTTGGTAGGGCAGCCGGTTGCGTTGTGATCTTAGTGTGTTTCGTGCTCCTCGGATTCCTGGCCTGGTGGTTGACCCAAGAATTGCAGCTCACTGTGGACCAAGCCAGAGAACAACGCAAGCAACGTCAGAAGAGGTTTATTCATAATGTGAATAAGACAGATGGACACCCTCATATATACCATACTAATATGTGGTACAGATATGTTCATTTATTGGCTATGGAATTACGTTACTAATTGTTATGTTTGTTCGCAAATACCTATATCCTCAACACACCCAGCTCTGACGGCTAAACCGTACCCTGCTAGGGTGACAGAATGTCTTATCATACGGATGCATAATCAAACTGTATTTCGGGGGCAGCAGTTCTCAGCAAATCTGATAAGATGTAACACCACTTGCCTCAGTGCAACCACTTATATGATAGGGATTTCAACAGAGGACGTACAAGCGTGCCCAAGTGCTGCTCCATTGACTAGACTGAAGGGAAACGCAAAAATATCATCACGTTAAATTGTCATCACAACGGCCATTCCCAATTTGCTTTTATGGGACAGGGAATAAAAATGTAGGTAAAATTAAGAAACGTCTGTGTACCCAAACGTATGTTTTATCAAATAATTTAAGCCTAACCAAAACATAATATGTGGATGGTACTTATCTTCATCACATTGGACGGGGATGTAATTATACAGGCTCCTGTCCATGGGGAACGGATGAATCATGTGCTTATGTTAGTAAGTTTTTGCTACCACCTGTAAATGGTATTCCGGTGTATGATGACATCTATTGGCTTTATGGTTCCAGACTGTACATGAGTCTCCCACCAAATTGGGGTGGTGTGTGTGCACCTACCCAGGTGACTGACCATACATATGTGGTAGGACCTCCACAGAGAAGAATGGCAGCACCAGATGGAGGAGATTGATATACCCAGATGTGTTACCACATAATCACATGTGGGGCTCGGATGTACTAAAGGACCAAAAAATTGTGGTCTGTAGGAGATAAAATAGCACATTCATTGTTCCCCTGGATAGGAGTGGGAAAAAATTCATTAATGATTGAAACTCTGAATTATCGATTGGGTCTGTTCATGAATGTAACTAAAAAAAAAAATAGTAGCAGCTCAAAACACTGAAATAGATGCTTTACGTACCATGGTGATGCAAAATCGCATGGTTTTAGACTTGCTTACTGGTTCACAGGGAGGAGTTTGTGTTCTGCTGAACACAACATGCTGTACTTTCATCCCAGACTCCATTCATTCAGTGGATATGCAGGACGCATTGGAAGAGCTGAATAAACTTCGTGATGCAATGCATAAAGACACCCTAGCCGTGAACCGGTGGAATCCCTGGTCCTGGTTGACTTCAGGACCATGTTGGCAGTTACTATTGAAAATGGTGACACCAGTTATTATAGTCCTAATTCTGATTGGACTTTGCATGTGTTGTGTGATCCCTTATATCAAAACAATGGTTGGCAAAATGGTGTCAAATACATTTGTACAGTGTAATCTGGCCTTCCAACAAACTATGCCAAAATATCAAGCATTGAAACAGTCAGACCTTAGTGGAGAAAACTGTAATGACTGTACTGAGAATTATGATGATATTGAAAAGCTCACAACTCCAGTTCAAGCTTGAACTGTTGACGTGATGAGTTAACACACTCTTAGCCTATGAAGCTTTAGCTGAAAAAGTAATAAGACAAGTGGTGTAGTCGAATAATACAGAAAAACGGTTCATTTATACCAGTCGGTAGGAGTGATGTATGGTGGTGGTGTGGTGATAACAGAATCTTTGACAGACTGCCACGAAATGTGTCAGGTTATTGTGCATTAATATCATTATTGTTACCCATGACCCCTGAAGACGTTACGACATATGCAGCCTCTCTTATTCCTGAGGATTGGCAGAAAGGCATAGCCAGACATAGAGTAAAAAGAGATTGGAAAGGAGTAGGAAATCCAACATATATTGACGCAATAGGAGTCCCCAGAGGAGTGCCTGACGAGTATAAACTGGTTGATCAAATAGCAGCTGGATTCAAATCTTCCATCTGTTGGTGGTGTTCAATTAATAAAAACGTGGACAGAATAGATTAAGTTAATAAACTAACTAACTAAGCTGGGTGATGCCTACTGTATGTTTAACAGGTGATAAACAGGTGGGAAATGTTAAGGATTTTATATATATATATATGTTATCACTGTTAAACATTTGTACCTTTTGTCTTCTTTCTGATGAGAATGGTGTTGTGCTGTTTGCACTTAAACCCGAGAATGTACGTGTTATTCAACCTTGTTGGAGCTGGATGTACTTATTATTATTATTACACAACTTGTCTTCGTAGCTGCTAACGACTGGGAGTAAAAGAACTGAAGGTTGAATTTTGACTGATTGTGATGTGATGCTTAGTGTTCCAGGCAGATGCAGAACAGCTGATAACTGCAACAGACGAACGAGATGTGCTGACCTCCGACGATAAGAGTAAAGAAAGAAACTGTTTTTCCTTACAGCTGCGCTTATTGACGTATGTGTTTATGTTACGGGAAGAAACTTGTCTCGCGTTGTCCCCCCCCCCCCTTAGGACAAGTTTTATGATGTGATGAGGGATTCACTAATAAAAAGAGCGAAGCGCAGGCCAGACTTTAGTGTAGCTTTGGTGTACAGCCTGGCCGCACTCCGCGCGTAAAATTTGACTTTCTGTCTCACTGGTGTTTCTTGACTCTGTTTGTCTTATCAAAGGTTTTAAGAATGTTTGGAGGAGAAAATACCCAACAGTGTGAAAACTTTGTGCATCTTGGTTTGGTGTAAACAGTCGTCTTCTTCGCACCCCGACAGCATGATTGATCTTTATTCATTCATTTGTTCATTTTCTGCCATTTGTCCAGGTCGTGGTGTCAGCAGACCAAGCAGTTCAGCTCACACTTCCCTATCTTCGTCCAAGTCCTGTAACTCATGGGATACTGAGGCCTTCCCAGACCAGCTCCAGCGTGTCCGAGGTCTTCCCAGGGCATCCTTTCAGTTGGGTGTGCCTGGAAGACTTCCCTTAGGAAATGACCAGGGTACGGTACAACATCCGTAAAACACATCAGACTGACGACATGATCTTAAGAGCTCAAAATGTTGCAGGTCATTCTGTTAAAAAGCCTCCATTACCCATAATTCTTTTTCTTTGTATTGACCAAAAGCATTGCTGACGTGCAGCATTGCCGTCGATTACTAAAGAAATTGTTGGCCAAGCCAAAGCGGTGTGTGTTGTCCTAATGGAAGAATGAGAGACACAGTCTGTGACTCCTGTTGTGGAAGAAAAATAATTGCTTCCTGGGGAAACTGACCCCCGCCTCGGTCATCTCGAAAATGTCAAACCAGGCTGATGACTCACGTGATCTGCCAAGTTTCTATCAAAATGTGATCAGTAATGGAATGGACAGATGGACTGATCGATTGTCCCTCCCACAGGGTTTTTTTTCTTTCCCTTCACAGGAGACAATGAACACTGAGAAGAAGTAAAGCAGTGATTCAGGAGAAACGAAGAGGCTCCAAACCTCCTCTCAGCGTGAGTCACAGTCTGATTTACTGTCTGCCTCATCGCCCATTTAACATTTACAGATACGCACAAAGGTAAAGCTTTACCGCACTTAATGTGATGAAATATCCTTAAAATGCATCTTCAAACAGGAGCAGAGTTATTTTTATGCAGTTGCTGATCATGTGCAGAAGAACAAATCACAGGTTGCATGTTTTCAGTTCAAATTTAATTTTGTTTTCCCGTCACATCAGCCATATTAGTGAAGTTTAGCATTACAGGAACAACAGCAAATATTTTCTGGAACTGAACATATGATCACTAAGCAAATGTAATAACCTCCGCCAAGGAGGAATGCAAAGTATTGGTTGAACATAATAGGATTAATAAATGGAATAGTGTTGACAGTGTTGAATGCTTGGTCTCCAAAGTAAAGGTCAAACAAGGTCTACGTCTATTGGATTCTATGACATGTGACATATGTTCCCCCGTAACGTGATAAGTAAGGATGATACATGGTCCAAACGATTCCTTTTTAAAACCGTGTTAACTCAACTAGTAATTTGCATCAGTTTTTTACCAAAATTGGAGCAACTTTAACTTTTGACCCCTGTACAATATGAAACTGACCTTTGTCACCATTCTTGCTGTTTTAATCCCATAACTCCATAGAATTCAGTTACAGATAGCCCAAACTATACCTTTTTGGAATCTTTATGATCAGGCAAATAATGTGGAATATTTTTCAGTATGATTGGAGCATCTTTTAATTTTGACCTCTGTGTAATTCTTCAATTGACCCCCACCTGACCACCAATTGAAAATTCAAGTGGCCAATCTTTTTTTTTTTTTTCAAAAGAGGAGTGTCTAAGGAGTATTTCTGCCGAATTTTATGCTTTTATCACCATGTGCAGGATTCCCCTCTAAATATTCTCTTTTCTGCTGCACTAAGAGGAGTTTCATTTTGAATTTGTTCCAAAAACATATTTTGGATTCAGGATCCAGATGAAGTTTCAGCAACACACCTGCACTCTCGGAGTGCCTTCTGGTTCACGTTATGTGAACCTCAGTTAGTCAGGTCTGAAACAGCTCCTTTGGTGTCAGGTTTACAGTTTAATATCTTGTTCAACTAAGTAAATACTCTTAAAAATAAAATATTAATAGAAAATACAAATCACCTTTCCTCTAAAAATTGTTTCACATAATTATTTTATCTTAAATGTTTTTGCATGTTCAAGTTGCTATGAAATCCATCACAGTTTAGCAAACAGTTGGACATGAATTGACAACAACTTTAAAATGAACAGTTTAATCACAAAACTGGAACTACGACATGCCACTTATTCTGACTTAAGTGAAATAAGTTTTAAAAGATTCTTAGTGAACAATTTGCATGGACATTTCTGAGTAGAATGAAGTGAAACAAAAGAAGTTAGAATAATTTAAATGAAATAATTCTCCATCAGTTCCACAGTTCTGATCCTGAGGTTCTGTTGGATGTTTAGAACAAATGTTTTCCTAAATGAAATACAAACACAGACACTGGTTCTTTAAGTCGGTCCTTAAGAACAGCCACAGGTTTCTAAATTCATTCATTCATCTTCTATCGGTTAGTCCAATTAAGGGTCACAGGGGGCCGGAGCCTATCCCAGCAGTCATAGGGCGCGAGGTGGGGTACACCCAGGACAGGACGCCAGTCTGTCGCAGGGTCACAAACAAGCACAGACACACCCACACACACACCTATGGACAATTTAAAGTCTCCAATCCACCTAACCCGCATGTCTTTGGATGTGGTAGGAAACCGGAGCACCCGGAGGAAACCCACGCACACACTCCACACAGAAAGGCCACGGGAATTGAACCCACGACCTTCTCGCTGTGAGGCAACAGTGCTAACCACTAAGCCACCGTGCTGCCCGGTTTCTAAATTAACCTTGAATTATAACTGTTATTCAGTCAGACATATTTACAGTTTCTGGAATCTTTCTGGACTCTTCCAGCTTTTATCTTGATGTATGTGATCTGGTAACTCCCCGAAAACCTTGACAAGATGAAGAAACAACCAAATTAAATATATTTTTAAGTGTTCTGTGGAAACAAAGATGACATTCGAACTGAGTGAACACAGGAATTGTTTGACGTTGTGGAAAATGAGCACTCGGAGAAAACAGAGTTTGGAAGTTTTTAAGCCAAAGCATCACAAACCATTCGGAGTCTCTTTTTGCTCGGTTCAAATTTGCTGATTTGGTTAAGAGCAGACAGACTCCAGCCTAACTGGATTCAGGCCACAATAAAAAGGAATTCAATTTACTGCTCGTCTTCCCAAAAAGGCTTTGCAGACATGTCACTGATTGCTGGGTTTGAGTGATCCTCACTGAAGTCTGCCGGACGTGTGTGTGTGTGTGTGTGTGTGTGTGTGTGTGTGTGTGTGTGTGTGTGTGTGTGTGTGTGTGTGTGTGTGTGTGTGTGTGTGTGTGTGTGTGTGTGTGTCTGTGTGTGTGTGTGTGTGTGTGTGTGAGAGAGAGAGCGAGAGAGAGAGGACGTTCCATGTTCCATCGCCGACGTAGCTCCCAGGAAATATGTGGCTCCATTGCTTTTACAAAATGACATTGATGAGAATTTAAACTGACAAAACTCAGTCATCTCTTTTATGATGGGAATGATGATGTAAGCTCCTCCCCCTCCTCTAAATGTCAGTGAAAGGCATCAGAGGATTCCTCTTGACCCACCGTGATATAAATGTACAAGTAATACATGGTGCTTTTGGCTATGTTTGACTTAGACTTCTTGGTTGTTGAAGTATACACAAAAGGTGTTTTTTTCTGACATTGCTTTATTTGACCTTTTAACCTTTGAGAAAAGTACTCTAAAATATAATCACTTCTATAGAAGTGATTATCCATCTTCATGATGAAGTGGTATAGAGGAGGATGTTCTTAAAAAGAAGACCTGAAAGTTTAGCTACAAATTGCTAGAAGGTACATCTGAGATGCAAGCCTGGATTTGATCTGTTTTGGTGAAAGAAAATCCTTCTCTGCTCTACTCCACGATGAAGCTAAGAGTAGTGATGCAAAATGCAAAGCTTGCACTGTGCACAATTTCTCCAATCACAGCCACATAAACCCATAACTTCTTCTGGCTTGTCTGGGTGTCTTGGTGGCTTTCCTCACTCTTCTCCTTCTTGCACAGTCACTCAGTTTTTGAGAACTGTCTATTCCACACAGATTTACCATAAAGTGCCATACTGTTTGTATTTCTTTGTAATTAATGTAAATAAAGTCCAAGACATATTCAGTGGCAGCTTTACCATCAGAGAGCCTCATCCACAACTACCACAAAAGACTCCAAGCTGTCGTTGATGTTAAAGGGGGCAATACACAGTATTAAGAACAGGGGTATGTAAACTTTTGATCAGGGTCATTTGGGTAGTTCTCTTGTCATTTTGATTTAAAAAGAGGAAACACTGTCAACATTGTCAAACAACTGACAATAAATGGCTTCACCCAACCACTAACCATGAGTGAAAAAAAAAAGTTTTTGTGTTGTCATTCATATTCTATTAAAAATGGCCAAAAAAGCAAAAATTCTGCCAGGGTATGTAAACTTTTGAGCACAACTGTATGTATCCAAGGAACATTCCCACAAAGTTTGAAGGAAATCTGTCCAACCCTTTTATATATATATATATATATATATATATATATATATATATATATATATATATATATATATATATATATATATATATATATACACACACACCAGTGGAAGTAATACCTTGGTATCACTGCCTTGCCAATCTGCATGATAATTAATAATTTTACTTCTGTAGGTCCTTCAAAAACAAGATGCATTATAATGCAAAAAATAACCGCATATGCAAGATAAAATGTAAGAAAATTAAGAAATGATTAACAGATAAACAAGATCAAATCTGGGATCTGTTCTCCCATGTGTCTTCTGGCAAACTGTAGCTGATATTTCATGTACTTGTGTTTTCTGCTCCATCCTGAAGCTGTATAATTCATGATGCACCAGAAGAAAAGTTGCAACATGTGTTGTTTCTACAATCACAGCCACAGAGGCCTATCACTCCTGTAGAGTTTGCTGGTGTTTTGGTGGCTTCCCTCACTACTTCCGTGCAGGTCCTCAGTCATCCAAGAGAAAATGTGAAGCTTATTAAAGTTTAGTTGAGGCAATGGCGTCATCAGTCTGGATCTGGCTATGTGTTTCTGAGCTGCCTCGACTGAACTTTAGGAAACTTTCCTCACTAACTACAGTGTGTGTGATTTAGTGCCATCTAGGGGTAAGGTGGCAGATTGCTTTTTTCCGCTGCTAATCACGATTTTGTTTCCCTTCATGTTGTTGTTTCTTTGGTGATGGCGTTTTAAGAGTATTCAGTGTCTTTACAAAATATTAAATGCATAAATAATAATTTAGTTACACTTTTAATGAATAAATATTAAACACTTACTTAACTCTTAATTCACTACTACTTAATTGTTCTTAATGCATTCACTTGTGCAGATTAATGGACTCTTATTGTAAATTTTTGACAGGTCTTGTTGAGACCAGTTTGAGTGAAATGTGGAAAAATGCAAAAGCAAATAAAGATCTTCAGAACAGAAGAATTGAACGATTTGTTCCCTTTGATCTTCACTTTGATCTTTCCTCAACGTTTGGTGGCGATCAGCTAAAACTTTTGAGTAACTGTGTTACTAGTCCGGCGGCTAAGGAACAAATTTTAGGGGAATCATGCACTTTTATACAAAAGCACCAAAACTTTATCAGAGGTACTTTATAGTGTCCTGAAGTATATAAGCTCGGGAGACATTGAATCCATAAACGGCTACACTCTAAAAACTTGGGTTTAAGAGAATAACCATTTTCAGCCTTCTACAGCTTACAACCCCTGGCAAAAATTATGGAATCACCGGCCTCAGAGGATGTTCATTCAGTTGTTTAATTTTGTAGAAAAAAAGCAGATCACAGACATGACACAAAACTAAAGTCATTTCAAATGGCAACTTTCTGGCTTTAAGAAACACTATAAGAAATCAAAAAAAAAGATTGTGACAGTCAGTAACGCTTACTTTTTTTAGACCAAGCAGAGGAAAAAAAATATGGAATCACTCAATTCTGAGGAAAAAATTATGGAATCACCCTGTAAATTTTCATCCCCCAAATTAACACCTGCATCAAATCAGATCTGCTCATTGACATTGACCCTATGTGTCTTTTTGCAAGGAATGTTTTTGCAGTTTTTGCTCTATGGCAAGATGCATTATCA
Organism: Thalassophryne amazonica; assembly: GCF_902500255.1. Classification (NCBI taxonomy): domain Eukaryota; kingdom Metazoa; phylum Chordata; class Actinopteri; order Batrachoidiformes; family Batrachoididae; genus Thalassophryne; species Thalassophryne amazonica. The sequence continues at coordinate 85,397,184 of NC_047113.1, read as the reverse complement.
TCTTGAAAAATGATTTCATCATCCCCAAACATCCTTTCAATTGTCCAAAATATCAACATAAACTTGTGCATTTATTGATGATGTAATGACAGCCATCTCCCCAGTGCCTTTACCTGACATGCAGCCCCATATCATCAATGACTGTGGAAATTTACACGTTCTCTTCAGGCAGTCATCTTTATAAATCCCATTGGAAAGGCACCAAACAAAAGTTCCAGCATCATCACCTTGCCCAATGCAGATTCGAGATTCATCACTGAATATGACTTTCATCCAGTCATCCACAGTCCACAACTGCTTTTCCTTAGCCCATTGTAACCTTGTTTTTTTCTGTTTAGGTGTTAATGATGCCTTTCGTTTAGCTTTTCTGTATGTAAATCCCATTTCCTTTAGGCGGTTTCTTACAGTTCGGTCACAGACGTTGACTCCAGTTTCCTCCCATTCGTTCCTCATTTGTTTTGTTGTACATTTTTCGATTTTTGAGACATATTGCTTTAAGTTTTCTGTCTTGACGCTTTGATGTCTTCCTTGGTCTACCAGTATGTTTGCCTTTAACAACCTTCCCATGTTGTTTGTATTTGGTCCAGAGTTTAGACACAGCTGACTGTGAACAACCAACATCTTTTGCAACATTGTGTGATGATTTACTCTCTTTTAAGAGTTTGATAATCCTCTCCTTTGTTTCAATTGACATTCTCGTGTTGGAGCCATGATTCATGTCAGTCCACTTGGTGCAACAGCTCTCCAAGGTGTGTTCACTCCTTTTTAGATGCAGACTAACGAGCAGATCTGATATGATGCAGGTGTTAGTTTTGGGGATGAAAATTTACAGGGTGATTCCATAATTTTTTCCTCAGAATTGAGTGACTCCATATTTTTTTCCTCTGCTTGGTCTAAAAAAGTAACCGTTACTGACTGCCACAATCTTTTTTTCTTGATTTCTTATAGTGTTTCTTAAAGCCAGAAAGTTGCCATTTGAAATGACTTTAGTTTTGTGTCATGTCTGTGATCTGCTTTTTTTCTACAAAATTAAACAACTGAATGAACATCCTCCGAGGCCGGTGATTCCATAATTTTTGCCAGGGGTTGTAGTTACCACAAAGTCACACACTGTCAACATCATCCATTAAACGCTCCATCCAAATTGGGCGGGCTATTTAAGACGCCAATTCCCTCACTCCTCCTCAGTTTGTTAAACGCTGTCTCTGCTGCACCCCAGCATCCATCTCTGGCCTCCAATTGGGAAAATATGTATTTCAAATCATGACTGCCTGATATCACAGACAATTATCTGCGGGGGACTTATCAGGTCTGAGCCCAGGTGCCAAACTGCTGCAATAAATATGCTTAAATTTAGTTGTGCATCAAGTATTCAAACTGTCCTGTACATTTCTACGAACAAATGCCCATTTATATGTGTGACTCCCTTTTTTGAGACATATTGCTTTACGTTTTCTGTCTTGACGCTTTGATGTCTTCCTTGGTCTACCAGTATGTTTGCCCTTAACAACCGTCCCATGTTTGTATTTGGTCCAGAGTTTAGACACAGCTGACTGTGAACAACCAACATCTTTTGCAACATTGCGTGATGATTTACTCTCTTTTAAGAGTTTGATAATCCTCTCCTTTGTTTCAATTGACATCTCTCATGTTGGAGCCATGATTCATGTCAGTCCACTTGGTGCAACAGCTCTCCAAGGTGTGTTCACTCCTTTTTAGATGCAGACTAACGAGCAGATCTGATATGATGCAGGTGTTAGTTTTGGGGATGAAAATTTACAGGGTGATTCCATAATTTTTTCCTCAGAATTGAGTGATTCCATATTTTTTTCCTCAGAATTGAGTGATTCCATAATTTTTTCCTCAGAATTGAGTGATTCCATATTTTTTTCCTCTGCTTGGTCTAAAAAAGTAACCGTTACTGACTGCCACAATCTTTTTTTCTTGATTTCTTATAGTGTTTCTTAAAGCCAGAAAGTTGCCATTTGAAATGACTTTAGTTTTGTGTCATGTCTGTGATCTGCTTTTTTTCTACAAAATTAAACAACTGAATGAACATCCTCTGAGGCCGGTGATTCCATAATTTTTGCCAGGGGTTGTATAATTCATGACAAACTCTTATCCAAATGTCTTTTTAAGTTCATAATATAAACTTGAAGGTTATGAAAAATGTATTAAGGCTAAGTAGGGATGCTTCAGATGTACTTCAGTATGCTTACACTCTTAGAAAAAGCATTAATCTAGGGAAAGTGACTAAATTGTTGGGAAAGTGTAGGGACACGGACCCACAACAGGGGGCGCAAATGAACGGACAATGGAGGAAGTCAAATAACAATGCTTTACTGTTGTGAAACACGCACAACAAACACAACCGATTACAATGTCAAAGAATAAGCCGAATTCCAACGGTGTCGTGTGGGCAGGCTCGAAGATAGGAGACGTCTGTCCAAGTCGAACCGGAACCACCCGATTTCCTCCGCCACCGAACCCCGGGAATACTGGAGCCGCCAAGTCCCGAACTCCCAGGTGGCCACTGCCTCCGCTCGTCGGATCCGGTACTGCTGGCGAGGAACAGAAACAGTCAGATGTGGGTGCGTCTGCACCCAGCAGCACGTAGGGTGGAAACACCACCTCCACCTCTCGTCAGAAAAGTACTGTAGTGTAGGAATGTGAGTACTTATCCAATAAAGTCCAATACAGTCTCCAGCTGTCCTACACACAAGCAACAAAGTATTAATGTCAAGACGATAATACAATTGGCTGAGTACGTTACCTCCTCGGTAGAGCGATATCTCGGCAAAGAGGTGGAGATGACGTCTTGCTGATATACTGATGCTGATCAGATGAGTGGTGACAGCTGTCATAGGTGATGAGCGTCAGCTGTCACCCCGGCTACTCCTGTTAGGCGGCAGCGCCCTCTGGTGCCTGGAGCCCGCACTCCAGGCAGGGTGCCCTCTGGTGGTGGTGGGCCAGCAGTACCTCCTCTTCTGGCAGCCCACACAACAGGACCCCCCCCTCAACGCGCGCCTCCTGGCGCCCGACCAGGCTTGTCCGGGTGGCGGCGGTAGAAATCGGCCAGGAGGGCCGGGTCCAGGATGAAGCTCCTCTTCACCCAGGAGCGTTCTTCAGGTCCGTACCCCTCCCAGTCCACCAAATACTGGAAGCCCCGGCCCATCCTACGGACGTCCAAGAGCCGGCGCACAGTCCAAGCCGGCTCGCCATCGATGATCCGGGCAGGAGGTGGTGCCGGACCGGGAGTACAGAGGGGTGAGGTGTGATGGGCTTGATCCGGGACACATGAAAAACGGGATGGATCCGCAGTGAGGCTTCAGCTTCCGGCCTTGCGGCTGGACTGATGACCTTGATGATTTTGAACGGACCGATATACCGGTCCTGCAGTTTAGGGGAGTCCACTTGAAGGGGTATGTCCTTGGTAGACAACCACACTGCCTGCCCTGGCCGGTACGTAGGGGCCGGGGTCCGCCGACGGTCTGCATGGGCCTTCGTCCTCATCCGGGCCCTCAGCAAGGCAGAACGGGCGGCACGCCACACCCGACGGCACTTCCGTAGGTGGGCCTGGACCGAGGGCACACCGACCTCTCCCTCAACCACCGGAAACAAAGGAGGTTGGTACCCCAGACATACCTCGAAAGGGGAGAGGCCGGTGGCTGACGACACCTGGCTGTTATGGGCATACTCGATCCAGGCCAGATGGGTACTCCAGGCCGCCGGGTGCGCGGCTGTCACGCAACACAGGGCCTGCTCCATCTCCTGATTGGCCCGTTCTGCTTGCCCGTTGGGCTGGGGATGATACCCGGATGAGAGACTCACCGTGGCCCCCAGTTCCCGGCAGAAGCTCCTCCAGACCTGCGAGGAGAACTGGGGACCACGATCGGAGACGATGTCTGTTGGGATCCCATGCAGCCGGACGACGTGGTGAACCAGGAGGTCCGCTGTCTCCTGGGCCGTCGGGAGCTTCGGGAGGGCCACGAAGTGGGCCGCCTTGGAGAACCGGTCCACTATCGTGAGAATGGTGGTGTTGCCCTGGGACGGCGGGAGGCCCGTGACAAAATCCAGGCCGATGTGGGACCAGGGGCGATGGGGCACGGGCAGCGGCTGGAGCAGTCCCGAAGCCCTGCGATGGTCAGCCTTGCCCCTGGCGCAGGTGGTGCAGGCCTGGATATAATCCCGGACGTCGGCCTCTAGGGACGCCCACCAGAAGCGCTGCCGGACAACTGCCACGGTTCTTCGCACCCCTGGATGACAGGAGAGCTTAGAGCCGTGACAGAAGTCCAGGACTGCAGCCCTAGCTTCTGGTGGGACGTAGAGTTTGTTCTTCGGCCCAGTTCCGGGGTCCGGGCTTCGTGCCAGTGCCTCCCGGACGGTTCTCTCTACGTCCCAGGTGAGGGTGGCCACGATAGTGGACTCCGGGATGATGGGTTCCGGTGGATCCGACAACTCCGTTTTGACTTCATCTTCATGTACCTGGGACAAGGCATCCGATCTCTGGTTTTGGTCCCGGGACGGTAGGTGATCCGGAAGTCAAAACGGCCGAAGAACAGTGACCAGCGGGCTTGCCTGGGATTCAGCCACTTGGCGGTCCTGATATACTCCAGGTTCCGGTGGTCAGTGAAAACCGTGAATGGCACGGACGTTCCCTCCAACAGATGTCTCCACTCTTCAAGAGCCTCTTTCACCGCAAGGAGTTCTCGATTGCCGACGTCATAATTCCGTTCGGCCGGGGTCAACCTGCGGGAAAAATAGGCACACAGGTGAAGGACCTTATCGGTCTTCCCACTCTGGGAAAGCACAGCTCCTATCCCTGAGTCCGAGGCGTCCACTTCAACCACTAACTGGCGACTAGGATCGGGCTGCACCAGAACGGGTGCAGACGAGAAGCGCCGTTTCAACTCCTTGAACGCGGCGTCGCAACGATCCGACCAGGTGAAGGGGACTTTTGGTGAGGTCAGGGCTGTCAGGGGGCTAACTACCTGACTGTAGCCCTTAATGAACCTCCTGTAGAAATTAGCAAAGCCGAGGAACTGTTGCAGCTTCCTACGGCTAGTGGGTTGGGGCCAGTCTCTCACCGCCGCAACCTTGGCCGGATTAGGAGCGACGGAGTTGGGGGAGATGATAAACCCCAGGAAGGACAAAGAAGTGCGGTGAAACTCACACTTCTCGCCCTTCACAAACAGCCGGTTCTCCAACAACCGCTGCAGGACCTGACGTACATGCCGGACATGGGTCTCAGGATCCGGAGAAAAGATGAGTATATCGTCTAGATATACGAAGACGAATCGGTGCAGGAAATCCCGCAAGACATAATTAACCAAAGCTTGGAATGTCGCGGGGGCGTTTGTGAGGCCGAACGGCATGACCAGGTACTCAAAGTGACCTAAGGGGGTGTTAAATGCCGTCTTCCACTCGTCTCCCTTCCGGATCCGAACCAGGTGATATGCATTCCTAAGATCTAGCTTAGTGAATATTCGGGCTCCATGCAGGGGCGTGAACACTGAATCCAACAGGGGCAACGGGTATCGATTACGAACCGTGATTTCGTTCAGTCCCCTATAATCAATGCATGGACGAAGTCCGCCGTCTTTTTTACCCACAAAAAAGAAACCTGCACCCATCGGGGAGGTGGAATTCCGGATCAACCCGGCGGCTAAAGAATCCCGGATGTAGGTCTTCATTGATTCGCGCTCAGGTCGTGAGAGGTTGTACAGCCTGCTGGACGGGAACTCAACGCCTGGAACCAAATCAATGGCACAATCGTACGGACGGTGGGGGGGGAAGGGTGAGTGCCAGATCCTTACTGAACACATCTACAAGGTCGTGGTACTCCACCGGCACCGTCCCTAGATTGGGCGGGACTCTGACCTCCTCCTTAGCCTGGGAACCGGGAGGAACCGAGGAACATAAACATACCCGATGGCAGGTCTCGCTCCACTGAACCACTACCCCGGACGGCCAATCGATCCGGGGATTGTGTTTTAACATCCAGGGGAACCCTAAAATCACACGGGAGGTAGCAGGAGTCACAAAAAACTCGATCTCCTCCCGGTGATTTCCTGACACCACCAGAGTTACAGGTGGTGTCTTATGCGTGATTGGAGGGAGTAGGGAGCCATCTAGTGCTCGCACCTGCACAGGCGAGGTAAGCGCCACCAGAGGGAGCCCTATCTCCCTGACCCATCTGCTGTCTAACAGATTCCCTTCAGAGCCCGTGTCCACCAGTGCTGGGGCCTTCAGGGTTGAATCCTCATAAAGGATTGTAACTGGGAGTCGTGTGGCAATGTGGGTGTGTCCCACGTGAATGTCTCGGCCCACCCCTAGCCCAGTTTCTAGGGGCGGGCGTTGGTGTTTAACCGCTCGGGGTAGTCTCTTACCTGATGCTCCATCGAGCCACAAACAAAACACGCTCCACGGGCCAGCCTCCTCTGTGTATCTGGTGCCCTAAATGTGGCCCTGCTCGTGTCCATAGCTTCGTCAGCAGGGGGAGCTGTAACCACACGGAGCGCAGGGGCCGTGGAGCATGGGGAGGGCGGAACGCGGTCGGAACCGGAAGGGAGAGGGATGGCGCGTGCCCAGCCACGCCCTTCGTCTCGTTCCCGACGGCGTTCTTCTAACCGATTGTCTAATCGTATGACGAGATCAATAAGCCCATCTAAATCCCGCGGTTCGTCCTTAGCCACCAGGTGCTCCTTTAGAACCAATGACAGTCCGTTTACAAAGGCGGCGCGGAGGGCAGTGCTATTCCAGCCGGACCTCGCAGCCGCGATGCGGAAGTCGACTGCATAGGCAGCTGCGCTCCGGCGCCCCTGTCTCATTGACAGCAGCACGGCTGAAGCGGTCTCTCCTCTATTTGGGTGATCGAACACTGTTCTGAACTCCCTCACAAACCCATCATATGTCTGAAGGAGCCGTGAATTCTGCTCCCAGAGCGCTGTAGCCCAAGTGCGTGCCTCACCGCGAAGCAGGTTTATTACATAAGCTATCTTGCTAGCCTCAGTCGTGTACATGACAGGACGTTGTGCGAAGACGAGCGAACACTGCATAAGGAAGTCCGCGCACGTCTCCACACAACCTCCGTACGGCTCTGGAGGGCTTATGTATGCTTCCGGGGAAGGTGGAAGGGGTCGTTGAACGACCTGTGGAACATCACTGTTACGCACAGGGTCGACAGGAGGGAGAGCCGCAGCAGCGCCCTGAGGGCGCGCCTCCACCTGTGCGGTGAGAGCCTCCACCCTGCGGTTAAGGAGGACGTTCTGCTCGGTTATTAAATCCAACCGAGCCGTGAAAGCGGTGAGGATCCGCTGCAACTCACCGATCATTCCTCCTGCGGACGCCTGTGCACCCTGTTCTTCCATTGGCCGTTCAACAGCCGGTTGACGCCCCTCGGGATCCATGACGTTGGCCGAGATATCCTGTTGGGAAAGTGTAGGGACATGGACCCACAACAGGGGGCGCAAATGAACGGACAATGGAGGAAGTCAAATAACAATGCTTTACTGTTGTGAAACACGCACAACAAACACAACCGATTACAATGTCAAAGAATAAGCCAAATTCCAACGGTGTCGTGTGGGCAGGCTCGAAGATAGGAGACGTCTGTCCATGTCGAACCGGAACCACCCGATTTCCACAACATAAATATTGTCTAACTCATTGTGAATATCAATATACCTATGCAATATAGCCGTTTGTGAGCAGAGGCCAGAGGAAAGATACTACTCATGCACTCTAACATATTTACACTCTAAAATAACAACAGTGTTGGAACGGAAAGAAATGCTTTTTTATTAATTACAAGAAATCAATTTTGTTTTTATGGCCATAACCATTATTATTATTATTATTGTTGTTGCTGTTGTTATCATTATTATTTTATGTTATTGGTATTAAGACGATAATCACCATATTTTTTAACTGAAAACATTGTAAATACCTGGTTGGCAAACTTCCTAGATATGCACAAATGTTTCATGAATATTTTTAATGAACTACTCTCTACAGCTTTCATGCTAGGAAGATCACAGTGACCTAATTTTATGTCTCAGAGGTAGAGGCCTGTTAAAGATCCCTACAGGCCTGAAATGAGTCCTGTACCTCTTTCCACTTTGAAACATACCACCGGCTAATGTATAAGGATGTACGACGACGTATGACGCCGCACGACGGATGATACATGATCACATAAGCTCAGTATACTACTAGTTGCAGTAGCCATTCTCTACAGCTTAACAATGTCCAATCTTGATCACTGGCCCCCTACATAATAACCATATGATCGTATTGTCATATGAATAGCAAAATATACACTGTATTATAACCATGCAAACACCCTTTTAAAAAAAGCAGGATACAGAGCTAAAATCAAATGTCTCCCGCTTTGACATGACTTAATATAACCTTGGCGATTTTGTAAAAAGTGCACGATTCTATCCCTTAACTGGTGGACTATAAGGAGGAATGATCTAATCAATAATCCTGGTTCTTCTAGTCTGCTGTTAAACTTATCTTCTCTGGGTTTTCTGTGGATTTATCACAGGCACCAACTATCACTTTGTACTCTGTGTTAATATGTTTCATCTGTTCTTTTTGTTACCTGCAGCTCAGAGCTAAAAGCTTTCTTCACTCCCCTGATTTACAGACAAACATTTTCTCCCACCCTGATATTTTTTTTGTTTTCCTGATGCTTCCTGCACTTCCTGATGCTTCCTGGCCATTCAGCTGCAGGTTTGTGCTTATCTCTTGTAGTCTGTGGTCTAGACCTTCTCCCCTTTCTTCTCGAAGCTCGACGGTGTGACGCCTCATGCCCACTCGGTGCTGCTTGTTGCTCGTGCGGCTGATCTCACATATGGTGACCTCAGCACAGTCACCGTGACCTGTAGGTGTTTGGAGAGTTTTTACTGAAAAAGCAGTCTAGTTTCTACTGTGTATGATGAAGTCATTAAATGCAGCAGGTGCAGCGTCCATGTCTTCACCTTCTCTGTGGAGATGAATGAGCACTTGCATTTCATAACCTACAGTTAAAATTACATCAGCCTCAACAATTTAATTTGTTTACATCAAAGCCAACAACTTTATCATTGATAAAGTTGGCAGGTTTCACTCAGTAGTTGTTAACTTTTGAATAATTATCTTAATTAAGGAGATCCTTATTTTTTAAGTAATAAAACAACATAACTTTAACCTGGATCGGGGTCGCAGTGGCAGCATATTAAGCAGCTCTTCCCACACTTCCCTATCCTCCACCAAGTCCTTTAACTCTTCCTGTGGGGATGCCAACGTATTTCCATGGTGGATGGGAAATATAATTTGTCCAGCTTGTTCTGGATCTTCCCCAGGGCCTCCTCAAAGTTGCATGTACATGGGAGACCTCTGTAGGGAGACGACCAGGGGGCATCCTCACCAGCTGCAGCAACTACTTCACCTGGCTCTGTTCGATGTGAAGAAGCAGCGGCTCTACTCAGAGTCCCTCCCAGATAGTCATGTTTCTACCTCTGTCCCCGAGTGTAAACCCAGATACCAAACAGAGAAATCTTATTTCTACTACTTGTATCCACAACACTGTTCTTTGGATTATTACCCAAAGTCCATGACTGTAGGTGAGGACAGGAGCATAAACTGACTGACAGCTCAAGAGCTGCCCTTTTTGGATGAGCTCTCTTTCACCACTTTCTTCACCAAGACTGTGTGTGTGCACGTGCATGCACATGCGCAAGCGTGTGTGTACTGTAGGTTGTAAGACCTATCAGGTTATAATGCCTGCTGTAAATGCTAAACACACTAGCAGAAATATTCAAAGACAAACGAGGACATGGTAGGAGAGTGGGTGAGCGGGAATATGGTAAATGTGGACAAGGAGCCAAGTGAAAACTCTGCAGCTGTTCTGCTGGTCACAGATGCAAAGGCGGAAAGAAAACCAGAGGCCGAGCAAATTATCATTTCTGAAGCAGTGACTTATACTGAAGCAACAAAGACGGTGAAAGGCCAAAGGTTCCGAAAGGAGGGAATACCAGGAAACAGCAATAAAGGAAGCTTCCGCTGATTGTAAAGCACAGATAAAGCCATTAAACAGTAAATATGTGTGAAAAATATCCAGAAATCCAGCTTGTATGATGCAAATGTGAAATGAGTTTGCAGTCATGGGTTGTTCTACAAATAATGAAGGTTTAGGAGTGTAATGGTAACATGAAAAATATTTAGTATTTGTTTGATATGACACAGAACTAGCTCCATGTCATTTGATATTTTATGTAAAAGTATTGCTTTCCTCAACTCAGTGAAAAATTGCAATAAGAACTTGACCTGTTCTTCATCGGACAGCACTTCTCTGACCGCTAGAGATGCTTATGGTCAGCTTATGGCGTGCTGAATATAGCTTCCTCATATTGTGGATGCATTTTAATGAAAAGGCAGTTTAGTCATTCAGTAGAGTGAAATATGTGTAAGAAGAATGAAGGTTAAATAGAATGATATTGCAGGAAAAATGAATTTCTATAAAACTAGCGTGTTGCTCGTGGGGATCCATGGGCTCTAAATTGTAGTGCTTATAATGGCTGACATTTTTCAAGGGTGGTAATAAATTAAGCAAAGTTTCTGTAATGAGTTGGAATGGTGTGTGAGCCCAGAATGTTTTTAGAACTTTAGACCTCAACAATTTTAAAGAACTCAACCCTTTTATTTCCTGTTAAGTAATTTTTAATGTTAATTTACTGTCTTAATGTATTTATAAATTGTTTAGGTTCTTGTTATCATATAGGTACTATTATTATTATTATTATTATTATTTTATTTTATTTTATTTATTATTTTATTTATTTGTCATTTGATTTTTAAATGGACCACAATGGAAATAAGTGTTTTCACTTTCTTGTGTCATCCATGTATTTTAAACGTATTTCCAATTATATACTGTACTTACTTTGAACTTACTAAATAAAATCACTCACAACACTTACCATTTTAATATAAAGATGATTATCTACCAATGGCGTGTGAGTCCAGAATGTAGTTAGCAACATTCATTGTTCAGGGTTGTTAGCTAATATCTGTTGCTTCTCCAAAAATATTAGTCCTATCAATGTTCCATTTTGGAAGCATTCATCCTTGACCAAAAACACAAAAGCATACCAAACGAATAGTGTCAGCTGTCCACAGTTTCTCTGTGATCAAAGTTGCATGCACACACAGCATTTTGTCTTTCCCACATTCTGCCACAGGTGCCTCTAATTTTAAACAGGCATAAACAGAGATGATGGTGGAAGACATCAAATGCAATGCAGTTTTCACTCATGGTAACAGCAACATAACACTTATCTAAACTGACTAAACCAATTCAACTACAAACACAATAAATTAAAATACTAGCATTGGTAAACTAACATGAACCACAATAACATCATTTAAAACCTCAAAACCCCAAACTTCCATGGTTCATTGCAGCACAACATCCATTGTTTACTGGTTAGCTAAAATCTGTAATTTCTCAAAAAATATTAGTCCAATCAACTTTTCTTTTTCGCAGCGTTCATCCTTGACCCAAAATCAATCAATCAATTCAATCAATTTTATTTATATAGCGCCAAATCACAACAAACAGTTGCCCCAAGGCACTTTATATTGTAAGGCAAGGCCATACAATAATTACGTAAAAAACCCAACGGTCAAAATGACCCCCTGTGAGCAAGCACTTGGCGACAGTGGAAAGGAAAAACTCCCTTTTAAGAGGAAGAAACCTCCAGCAGAACCAGGCTCAGGGAGGGGCAGTCTTCTGCTGGGACTGGTTGGGGCTGAGGGAGAGAACCAGGAAAAAGACATGCTGTGGAGGGGAGCAGAGATTAATCACTAATGATTAAATGCAGAGTGGTGCATACAGAGCAAAAGGAGAAAGAAACACTCAGTGCATCATGGGAACCCCCCAGCAGTCTAAGTCCATAGCAGCATAACTAAGGGATGGTTCAGGGTCACCTGATCCAGCCCTAACTATAAGCTTTAGCAAAAAGGAAAGTTTTAAGCCTAATCTTAAAAGTAGAGAGGGTGTCTGTCTCCCTGATCTGAATTGGGAGCTGGTTCCACAGGAGCGGAGCCTGAAAGCTGAAGGCTCTGCCTCCCATTCTACTCTTACAAACCCTAGGAACTACAAGTAAGCCTGCAGTCTGAGAGTGAAGCGCTCTATTGGGGTGATATGGTACTATGAGGTCCCTAAGATAAGATGGGACCTGATTATTCAAAACCTTATAAGTAACAAGAAGAATTTTAAATTCTATTCTAGAATTAACAGGAAGCCAATGAAGAGAGGCCAATATGGGTGAGATATGCTCTCTCCTTCTAGTCCCCGTTAGTACTCTAGCTGCAGCATTTTGAATTAACTGAAGGCTTTTCAGGGAACTTTTAGGACAACCTGATAATAATGAATTACAATAGTCCAGCCTAGAGGAAATAAATGCATGAATTAGTTTTTCAGCATCACTCTGAGACAAGACCTTTCTAATTTTAGAGATATTGCGTAAATGCAAAAAAGCAGTCCTACATATTTGTTTAATATGCGCATTGAATGACATATCCTGATCAAAAATGACTCCAAGATTTCTCACAGTATTACTAGAGGTCAGGGTAATGCCATCCAGAGTAAGGATCTGGTTAGACACCATGTTTCTAAGATTTATGGGGCCAAGTACAATAACTTCAGTTTTATCTGAGTTTAAAAGCAGGAAATTAGAGGTCAAGATAAAGCTGGGTATCATCTGCGTAACAATGAAAATTTAAGCAATGCCGTCTAATAATACTGCCTAAGGGAAGCATGTATAAAGTGAATAAAATTGGTCCTAGCACAGAACCTTGTGGAACTCCATAATTAACCTTAGTCTGTGAAGAAGATTCCCCATTTACATGAACAAATTGTAATCTATTAGATAAATATGATTCAAACCACCGCAGCGCAGTGCCTTTAATACCTATGGCATGCTCTAATCTCTGTAATAAAATTTTATGGTCAACAGTATCAAAAGCAGCACTGAGGTCTAACAGAACAAGCACAGAGATGAGTCCACTGTCTAAGGCCATAAGAAGATCATTTGTAACCTTCACTAATGCTGTTTCTGTACTATGATGAATTCTAAAACCTGACTGAAACTCTTCAAATAGACCATTCCTCTGCAGATGATCAGTTAGCTGTTTTACAACTACCCTTTCAAGGATTTTTGAGAGAAAAGGAAGGTTGGAGATTGGCCTATAATTAGCTAAGATAGCTGGGTCAAGTGATGGCTTTTTAAGTAATGGTTTAATTACTGCCACCTTAAAAGTCTGTGGTACATAGCCAACTAATAAAGATAGATTGATCATATTTAAGATCGAAGCATTAAATAATGGTAGGGCTTCCTTGAGCAGCCTGGTAGGAATGGGGTCTAATAGACATGTTGATGGTTTGGATGAAGTAACTAATGAAAATAACTCAGACAGAACAATCGGAGAGAAAGAGTCTAACCAAATACAGGCATCACTGAAAGCAGCCAAAGATAACGATACGTCTTTGGGATGGTTATGAGTAAGTTTTTCTCTAATAGTTAAAATTTTATTAGCAAAGAAAGTCATGAAGTCATTACTAGTTAGTTAGTTAGTGTTGGTATATGGCATTAGAGAACATAAAGAAGGAATCATATCCTTAAACCTTAATGAAACTTATTCCCCACTGCTGGGTAGTCCATCAGAGTCCATCAGAGTAAATGTAAATGTCAAGCTTTCAAATGAATTAAAGCTCTGTCTGGATTTTTGATTAATTAATAAGCTGGAATGGAAGATTGCTGCTAATCCTCCGCCTCGGCCCGTGCTACGAGCATTCTGGCAGTTAGTGTGACTCGGGGGTGTTGACTCATTTAAACTAACATATTCATCCTGCTGTAACCAGTTTTCTGTAAGGCAGAATAAATCAATATTTTGATCCATTATTATATCATTTACTAACAGGGACTTAGAAGAGAGAGACCTAATGTTTAATAGACCACATTTAACTGTTTTAGTCTGTGGTGCAGCTGAAGGTGCTATATTATTTTTTCTTTTTGAATTTTTATGCTTAAATAGATTTTTGCTGGTTATTGGTGGTCTGGGAGCAGGTACCGTCTCTACGGGGATGGGGTAATTCGGGGATGGCAGGGGGAGAGAAGCTGCAGAGAGGTGTGTAAGACTACAACTCTGCTTCCTGGTCCCAACCCTGGATAGTCACGGTTTGGAGGATTTAAGAAAATTGGCCAGATTTCTAGAAATGAGAGCTGCTCCATCCAGAGTGGGATGGATGTCATCTCTCCTAACAAGACCAGGTTTTCCCCAGAAGCTTTGCCAATTATCTATGAAGCCCACCTCATTTTTTGGACACCACTCAGACAGCCAGCAATTCAAGGAGAACATGCGGCTAAACATGTCACTCCCGGTCCGATTGGGGAGGGGCCCAGAGAAAACTACAGAGTCCGACATTGTTTTTGCAAAGTTACACACCGATTCAATGTTAATTTTAGTGACCTCCGATTGGCGTAACCGGGTGTCATTACTGCCGACGTGAATTACAGTCTTACCAAATTTACGCTTAGCCTTAGCCAGCAGTTTCAAATTTCCTTCAATGTCGCCTGCTCTGGCCCCTGGAAGACATTTGACTATGGCTGCTGGTGTCGCTAACTTCACACTTCTCAAAACAGAGTCGCCAATAACCAGAGTTTGATCCTCGGCGGGTGTGTCGTCGAGTGGGGAAAACCGGTTAGAAATGTGAACGGGTTGGCGGTGTACACGGGGCTTCTGTTTAGGACTATGCTTCCTCCTCACAGTCACCCAGTCGGCCTGCTTTCCCGGCTGCTCAGGATCTGCCAGAGGGAAACTATCGGCGGCTAAGCTACCTTGGTCCGCACCGAATACAGCGGCCTTGCTAGCTGTAGAATTTTCCACGGTGTAGAGCCGAGTCTCCAATTCGCCCAGCCTGGCCTCCAAAGCTACGAATAAGCTACACTTATTACAAGTACCGTTACTGCTAAAGGAGGCCGAGGAATAACTAAACATTTCACACCCAGAGCAGAAAAGTGCGGGAGAGACAGGAGAAGCCGCCATGCTAAACCGGCTAAGAGCTAGTAGCTGCGCTAAGCTAGCGGATTCCTAAAAACACACAAAGTGAATAATGTGTAAATAATTCAGAGGTGATTCAGCAGAGGGAGTGCTTTAGTTAAGGTACGTGAAGATTATACTGTGAAACAAATCGTTATCTAGTTAACTAGATCAATCTAACTGCGCAGATTAAACAGCTAACAGATACAGCAAAACACCGCTGTGCTCCGGAACAGGAAGTGATACAATACCGCAGTGAGAGCCAACCACCAGTAGAGGCAAGCACCTCTACATACACAAGCCATACACACACATACACAAAGAGGCCACTTGGCTATTATAATATGCATCGGACAAAAAGTCACTCTATGATGTCACCAGGGTTTTGGCCCCGCCCATTTCTCTGCACTGTGCAGATAGCATCTGCTTTGCTAATCTGCACTGAGACAGCAACTGGGTATTTATGCTAAAGCATTAGTGTGTCACAGCTAAAAATCTTTCAGGAATGATGAATGCACAGTGGCCGAAAATAATTCACAGTCATGCTGCTTTCAGTGGGCGATGACATCATGATGACTCCGTTCCATTTGTGAGGATGCAAATCAAGACGCATCAAAATCACTGCAACTTTTAACCACAGTGTTCCTCAAGTATGTTTGTAATTCTGTACAGCAGCAATAATGCAACAAGGTCCTGGACATCCATCCATCCATCCATTTTCTTCCGCTTTATCCGGAGTTGGGTCACAGGGGCAGCAGCTCAAGCAAAGCCGCCCAGACCTCCCGATCCAGGTCCTGGACATTTTCATATATTCAGCACAGAAAACTAAATAACACACACGCATGGCATCATGGATGACATCATGCATAACATTCCCAATATGATCCAACATCCGATGTCCCATGCAGGCATCAGCAGCACTTCCAGTCATGACTCCTGCAACAACATTCTAACCTCTGTTGGAAATTGAAAGGTGCTGATTGGATGAATTTACATTATTAGAAGTGTGAATGATTCTGCAGCTGGTTTTAATAAAATTGAAACAAACATCTTTGTCTTCACAAATGACTTTCAATATTTTTTTTTTGTTTGTTTTCTTTTCTTTTCTCGCAAATGCACATTTGACATTAAGCACCCAAATCAGACTAGAATAACACACGGAGTGTAAACCATGTGCCTCATGTGCATTTCTTGTGATTCAGTGGTCCTGTAATTGTTGGGAAGGTGTCGTAACACGGACCCACAACAGGGGGTGCAAATGAACAGACAATGGATAAGAAAAGGAGTAACAATTTAATGTTGCGAAAGAACACAACGGAATATAAACAAGAATAATGATGCCAATCATACACAGGAGGACTGCGGGCAGGCTTGAAGATAGGAGACCTCGGATGAACGAAGAGCCGGGGCCCACACCGCTTCTACCACCAACGGCCTGAAGAACACCGAAGCCGCCAAGCCCTGAGTCCCCAGGTGGTCTCTGTCCTCCGTTGTCGGCCCTGGTACTGCTGGCAGACAGAAACAGAAGGTGGTGAGTGTGAGTCCTCACACCCAGCAACCTTTATAAGTAATTCCTCCGGGAGGGATAACCTCCACCTCCAGGAACGTCTTTACTCGTGCAGCTCCCGTTTGTCCCTCTCCTGGGTCTTCACGGGCATGCGACTGCACACAGAACAATATTAGATTAACAGTAATCACAGCAGAGAAGGTTACCTCTAGTCGTAGAAGATTTCTCGGCGAGGAGGTGGAGTTGCCGTCCGGCCTTTATGGTGATGGTGATGAGATGAATGAGTGACAGCTGGTGTTGAGGATGAGTGACAGCTGTCACTCCCAGTGGCTCTGGCGCCCTCTTGTGCTTGAAGCCCGCACTCCAAGCAGGGCGCCATCTGGTGGTGGTGGGCCAGCAGTACCTCCTCTTCAGCGGCCCACACAACAGTAATATATGTTTCTATGTGCATTTGCTGCTGATATATAAACTTATATAAACAGATTTTCCCTCTTTGTATTCATCATCATTTAAACATATCTCTAAATATTCCTGTTAAATTTTATATTCCATGTAATTCTGTGTATTTAATGTGCAGTTTTGCATGTAAAATGTAGCTCTCATAAGCATTTATAACCTTGTGTTTGACGTTTGAAGGTCACCCAGTGTCCACTGACATTAGAGATACTGTATGACCGGAGTGCTGGGATGTGTCTTCTCCAAGGACTCAGACACTTTGTGTGACCAGGAATCAAACCTAGGTCTACATTCTCGCAGTCTAAACCACATGTTCCATTGACACATTTAACCTGTAATCTTGACTTTTAACTGATGCTTCCCGAAATTGAAACACTTTATCCTTAACCGACTCTTAATTGTTGCATCAAGTTTGGTCCAAACTCTTAAAAAAATCCTTGAATCCTTGTTTTTGTCTCTCTGTCACACACACACACACACACACACATGCATGCATGCATGCGCACTTGCATACGTACATACGTGTAGAAATACAGTAATTTATTAAAAAGGTCACCACATCATTGTTAACACTTACTGGACACCACAGCCTCCAAAGTACTTTTTCTGACTTTTGTTCTCCTGAATGCATTTCTTCTTTTCACTCTCGTTTTGTGCTGCCTGACCCGGCCCCTAAATGGAGCGCTACCAGCAATAAAAGCACCTTATCAGATCCTAACTACCCAAACAGGAGGTGCATTAGAAGTTGGAGCGGCGGTGCACAGAAAGCTGACTTTCATCTTTCCTGATGGATCCAAATTGGTTCTGAGACAGCTGAGCTCTGTACTCTGCTCTCATGTTTCCCTCTGATCAACCCACAACATTTGATTTCTCTCCTTATATTTCACAAAAGTTCTATTTATTTATTTATTTTTTTGCATGTCTGTCTTCTTCGTGATGCAAGTTGTCGTCTGTTTTCCAAATATTTATGTTCTGCCTGGTTGCACTTTAAATAACACACTCACTGTGCCTTTAGTCATTTTTTTTCAACTGCTGAAATATATTTTTAAGTTTGCATTATGATCTTCCAGCTGTATTTTGTCATAGCTCAGGCAGTGGTGAGCACAGTTCTACTAATCCGCTAACCGCTAATTATTGAAGATAATGTTTTCATTATCGGATTACCTTTTCAGATAACTCTGAAAACCATTACAACTAATTTCTGATAAGTTTTGGTCCGATAATTTTTAGGCCGCTGACTTATTTTTACAGACGTGGTAAACAAAGCTGAACAGTTACAAACATTTATGAAATCTCAAATCAGTTGAGTACCTAACTGTTAAATGTTTTGTAGTAGATGCGTAGTTCTCTCCTCCGTAAACAGAGAAGAGCTGGTTCTAAAAGAAACTGCTCTGTCCTCTGCAGGCAAAGGAGAACTGGTCACAGGAAAAAACAAACTAATTTCTTTTAACCCCATACTGATACGCTGCCAATATCACCCAAGTTATCCAGAGGCATACAGTTATAACTTATAGTTAAAATTTTAACCAAACTAATTTCGGACAAATTATTTAAATTAACGTCACGTCTGAAGTTTTATAAAGTGAAAATGTCAGATATATGTTTTAGTTTTAAAGTAATGCACTAATTTTAAAGGTTTTAGTGTGGACATGCTGTGCCCAGTGCATTATGGGTATCTCAGTAGACAGTATCTCAGTACATTCACAACAAAAGAAATGCATGTGAGATGCTCTGATCAGGCTCCACAAGGACAACAGCATTAACCTCTTTGCATATTCTGCCTAAAACTCTTGTGAATATATTCTCTGGCTTTATAGATGTTGTTATTGTGTTTGTTTTATGTAAAAATGCCAGAAGAAGCTCAGGTTGCTCCTCCATTATCTTCAATTGGAATCATTGCAATCAATTCCTTTTTGCTATTTAGAGTCCTGCTTCTGTCAAACACTGTGTGTCACATTTGTTCCAGAGTAATATATATAAGATGTCTGAAATTCAGTTTGTGTTTATTAAATTCCATGCATCTTAAACGTACCAAACACGGATTATCTGGAATTTTGTTTTGGCAAGTTTTCACGGTCTCTTCTGCCATCTACTGGCCAGTAGTGTTCATGGCAGTATTCTCCCTAAAGCTGGGCGAATACTGGGAAAAAGAAACAGAAGCTGCTCTCCCAAAGAGATGATCACTGTTTATACTCTCTCCAATTCCGCATCGGTGTTTGCACATACACAGTGTGAGAGGTTGGATGCTTGTAGTGCTTCAGCAGCGGGATACCCTCACGATGGCCAACCAGAATATCAAACAGGTTTGATCCGACCATACGATTGCTGATCGGGAGGTGGTCATGAGAGGTTAAACGCAGCTCCTTACTCCATGTATACTACATGATGCAGGACGCACAATTAAGGTGAAACTCGGTGTGATCCAAAAAATTCTCGCATGAGTGAAAAATCGGCTGAAAAAGGGCCAAAACCCGCACAGTGTAAGCACAGCTTAAGTACTGAGTGTCTGGGCACCAGTAGATCATGGCAGTGTTCAATTTATTTTGACACCGGTTATATCAGACGGAGGTGCTGATTCCATCTGATATCAGCACCTCCAAATCCGAGGCCATGGTTCTCGACCGGAAAAAGGTGCCTTGCCCTCTTCAGGTCGGTGGAGTGTCCTTGCTTCAAGTGGAAGAGTTTAAGTATCTCGGGGTCTTGTTCAGGAGCGAGGGACGGATGTACTGTGAGATCGACAGATGGATCGGTGCAGCGTGCTGTGATGCGGTCGCTGTATCGGACCGTCGTGGTGAAGAGAGAGCTGAGCAGGGGGGCAAAGCTCTCGATTTATCAATTGATCTACATTCCAACCATCACCTATGGTCATGATATTTAGCTCATAACCAAAAGAACGAGATCACGAGTACAAACGGCCAAGATGAGTTTCCTCCGCAGGGTGGCTGGCCGCTCCCTTAGAGATAGGGTGAGGAGCTCAGTCACTCGGGAGGAGCTTGGAGTCGAGCCGCTGCTCCTCCATGTCGAAAGGAGCCAGCTGAGGTGGCTCGGGCATCTTTTCCGAATGCCCCCTGGACGCCTTGTTAGAGAGGTGTTCCTGGCACATCCCATTGGGAGGAGGCCCCGGGGAAGACCCAGGACACACTGGAGGGACTACGTCTCTCGGCTGGCTTGGGAAGCCCTCGGGGTTCCCCCGGAGGAGCTGGGGGAGGCGTCTGTGGATCGGAAGATCTGGGTGGCTTTGCTTGAGCTGCTGCCCCCACGACCCGACTCCAGATAACGCGGAAGAAAATGGATGAATGGATTATATCAGACAGTTATCTAATTACAACTTGCCTTTTTTTTTAAAAAAATGCCTTTATTTACAAATAAAAAATGGCATGTTTTACAAAGGCACATTTATCTGTAAACACCAGCACATGGCACACCTCACATTAATGTGTTGGTTTACATAGAATGAATGAGTCAACCAATCAGTGTTAGCAGAGGAACATTTTACCTATAATCCTTTGGTGTCTGTCTGTGTTTGTTAGAAAACTTCAGAATTAGTGCATTTGTCAGGCATTGGGTTCTGTTTGCTGCTTTCCTGGTTTTGGTTTGACTATTTTTTTTGTTTTGTCTCTTGCTGGGGTTTTTCCTGCTTGGGTCTGTCTGTCACTTTCTCTATTGTCTTCTCTGTCTCCTGGTGGTGGGCGTTTCCTTCTCCCTGGCCACACCCTCTTTCTGGGATGTTCCACACACACCTGCGCTCAATCTGCACCTCATTACCTGCACCCATCTGCATCTGGGTGTATATAAGCGCTTCAGTTTGCCACATTTCTTCGCCAGATTGGTGCACCTAGTGCCTTCTCTCCAGCTCTGTTGTGTATTCTCGACCTGCTAGCCTCAAGTGTGTTATAACTACCTGCCTGTATCCTAGACCATGCCTTCTGCCTGATGATTCTGTTTGTGTTACTCTTGTTGGACTGCTTTACTGTGTACCAGACCCCATTTACTGTTCTAGTAAACTGCTTTTACCTGCAGAGCCAGTTGTTTTAGTCCTGCATTTGAGTCCAGCCAAATCCGTCATCCAGACCTGACAGATCAATTTGGCCAACAATGGATGCAGCAGACTCGACGCCTTTTCAGCTTGCGGTACACCACCATAGTAAGCAGCTTGCTCAGCAAGCGGATCGGCTCACCGTTCTCAGCGCTGGTCTCAGTGAGCTAACGCAGCGACAGGACGCTTTTATGTCCTCTGTGAGCTCTCAGCTAAACCTCCTCCTATCGAAGTTTGAAACTCAGACCAGCCCGGACCAAGCAAAGGGCAACACCAGCTCCCCGCCGTCATGTCTTGGTCCTCCCTTAGTGCATTCACCACAGCACTCCTGCAGGTATTTCAGCACACTTTACCAGGGCACGAGGCGGCGCGCTCTCTATTGAGGCTCAAGCAGGGAACTCTCCGAGTGGCTGATTGCGCTGTGGATTTCCGGATCCTGGCCACTAAGAGCGAGTGGAACCCAGTCACCCTTCAAGATGAGTTTTTTCAGGGACTGGCAGCCGAGGTTCAAGACCAGCTTAACACCGCCAAGTTGCCTGAGGATTTGGATGAGTTGATCACCCTGGCAATCCGGATCAACTGGAACATCCTCATCACGAGCCACATCACCTGCCCCGGCGCGCCTTCACCTCGCACCCAAGTTCCACACCGGGTCAGCACTCCGACCTCACCTCCACTCATCACAGGACTGACGAACCAATGCAGCTTGGCCGCATGCATCTGACCCAGGAGGAATGACAGCAGAGACGAAACAATGGACTCTGTTTTTATTGTGGCCAATCCGGTCACTTAATTGCATGTTGTCCAGTCAGAGGTGCTTCGGCTAAGCCTCAAGCCTCAGTGCGGGTGAGTCACAGCTCTATTTTTGCTTCAAGCTCTCAGAATTTATCCATCCATCCATCCATCCATCCATTTTCTTCCACTTTATCCGGAGTCGGGTCGCGGGGGCAGCAGCTCAAGCAAAGCCGCCCAGACCTCCCGATCCACACACACCTCCCCCAGCTCCTCCAGGGGAACCCCGAGGCATTCCCAAGCCATCCGAGAGATGTAGTCCCTCCAGCATGTCCTGGGTCTTCCCCGGGGCCTCCTTCCAGTGGGACGTGCCCGGAACACCTCTCCAGCTAGGCGTCCAGGGGGCATCTGGAAAAGATGCCCGAGCCACCTCAACTGACTCCTTTCGACGTGGAGGAGCAGCGGCTTGACTCCAAGCTCCTCCCGAGTGACCGAGCTCCTCACCCTATCTCCAAGGGAGTGCCCAGCCACCCTGGGGAGGAAACTCATCTCGGCCGCTTGTACTCATGATCTCGTTCTTTCGGTCATGAGCCAAATCTCATGACCATAGGTGAGGATCGGAACGTAGATCGATCAGTAAATCGAGAGCTTTGCTCCCCTACTCAGCTCTCTCTTCACCACGACGGTCCGATCCAGCGACCGCATCACTGCAGATGCTGCACCGATCTGTCTATCGATCTCACGCTCCATCCGTCCCTCACTCGTGAACAAGACCCCGAGATACTTAAACTCCTCCACTTGAGGCAAGGACACTCCACCGACCTGAAGAGGGCAAAGCACCTTTTTCCGGTCGAGAACCATGGCCTCGGATTTGGAGGTGCTGATTTTCATCCTGGACACTTCACACTCGGCTGCAAACCGCCCCAGTGCACGCTGAAGGTCCTGATTTGACGAAGCCAACAGAACCACATCATCCGCAAACAGCAGAGATGAGATTCTGTGGTTCCCAAACCAGACCCCCTCTACACCCTGGCTGCGCCTAGAAATTCTGTCCATAAAAATAATGAACAGAACCGGTGACAAAGGGCAGCCCTGGCGGAGGCCAACGTGCACTGGAAACAGGTTTGACTTACTACCGGCAATGCGAACCAAGCTCCTGCTGCGGTCGTACAGGGACCGGATAGCCCTTAGCAAAGGACCCAGACCCCGTACTCCCGGAGCACTCTCCACAGGGCGAGAATTTAATCCCTGCTAAATTGCAATCTGATCAAGACACTAAGATGGTGCAAGCATTCAAGGATTCTGGATCTGATGCTAATCTGATGTTACTTTCTTTCGCCAGATCCCTGCACCTTAAATTATTTTGCCTATCGCAGCCTCTGGTGGTCAGGGCGGTGGATGGACATGAGCTTGGGCAGATATCTTATCGTACTCAGTCAGTCCGTCTAACAGTCAATGAGAACCATGTAGAAACAATCAGCTTTCTCATATTGGATAAAATGACTCACTCCGTTATACTAGGGCACCCCTGGCTGCAACAGCACATCCCCAATTTCGATTGGGTTAATGGTACGATTGTTGAATGGGGACCCTCTTGTCCCGGAAAGTGTTAAACCAGCCACAAGCCACAGCCTGTGCCCGTTCAGTCGGACCTAGCCGGGGTCCTGCCTTGTTATCACGATTTAGCACCTGTGTTTAGTAAAGCGAAAGCTAAGTCACTCCCGCCTCATCGTGTGTATGATTGCGCCATTGATTTGTTACCTGGGGCTAGTCCGCCTCGAGGGAAGTTGTACTCTCTGTCCGCACCTGAACGCACCGCCATGCAGGAGTACATACAGGAATCGTTGGACGCAGGCTTAATTCGGCCCTCATCATCACCAGCAGGGGCGGGGTTTTTCTTTGTGGCGATAAAGGATAAAACGCTTCGGCCCTGTATTGACTATGGCAGTTTAAATGACGTAACCATAAAGAACCGTTACCCATTACCATTGATGTCTTCTGCTTTCGAGTCATTAGAGGCAGCCAAAATATTCACTAAATGGGACCTCCATAATGCATACCATTTAGGTCAGATCAGACAGTGGGACAAATGGAAGACGGCATTTAACACTCCGTCTGGGCACTTTGAATATCTGGTGATGCCATTCGGGCTCACTAATGCACCAGCCGTCTTCCAAAACCTTGTTAATGATGTGCTACGAGAATTTTTGAATAAGTTCGTATTATTCAACATTAAAAGATAGTATATGTTATATTTTAAGCTTGTACAAATGACAGAATTGACATTAATGGAGTTATTCTATCAGTATTAATTTTATATATAAACCAAACCATAAGTCAGCACTGCTTTATTTTCCAAGACCTCCGACTCACGGCAACACTGTTATTGAGTAGAGAGTTGAGCTTTACTGTTCCTCGCAGCTGCTTCAATGCTGGAAGTTGTGTAAAAAACAGGAGCTTCCAGCAGTGGGCAGGGCGCACAGAGACAGAAGTGCTGACTCATTGTTTTGATCTGTAGTTGCCTTTGATGATACTGGAGGCGATCGTGGTGTTAAAACTCAAAATTAGCTTGTTAGTAGTTGCAAGTGTACTGGAGACAATACTGGAATTTATCGGTTATCTGTAGCTTCTGATAAATTTTTAGGCGGTTTATCGGTTTAGCTTTATAAAAGATAACTTTTCAGTTAGCTGATTATCTGTTATCAAAGCTAATTTTTTGGTTAGCTGTGCCCACCACTGAGCTCAGGAACCCCAGCTCAGGGGCTCTAATCAGTTTTCCCACAGTTAATAGCATGCTGAGTTTTCTGCATATTCAGCAACGTAACCCAATAAACTCTAATAACTCGACTGCACTGTTGTGATGTTAAGCATGCAGCAAGCGGGATGATAAAAGCAGTCTGATGTCTTTGCAATTGGCCCTGCTTTCAGATAAACTGTTTAAAACAAAATGATTGGAGATGGGTTTTTTATGAGTTATAATGCAGGAATTCAACAATATGCAGCTGCAAACTTGCAGGTCTGCCATATGTGCTGTGCAGACTTTATTTACTGGACTAAATGACTGATGCTGGATGAGAGCTCCGTGTGCCTGCTACAAATGGATTTTAGATCAGTACGTACAGCCAAACGGTTTCGCCTGACCACTCACTGACTTTCAAACATACAGCACTGTCTAAATGTTTTAGGCACATTTAATGCATCATAAAAGCATTAACAATTATGAAAACCTGGTACATATTCATAAATAAATGCAATGTGTGATGAATTTTAAATTTAATGATGAACTATATAAAAAATTGCTTGTATTTATGTGTGATTTTTCAGTATATAAGTCGCAGAACCTCAAAACTATTTTAGGAAAAACACAACTTAAAGTATGAGTAATTGTGTTTAACAATGATTTTAATATTTCATGATCATTTGCAACTGTGGGAAAGGCTTCAGCCTCCCCGCCATGACCCTTAATTAGAGTAAGCGGGTATATAAAAAAAAATAGATGGATGTATGTGCAAATGTGTTTGTGTGGTTTTCTACTAGCCAGTGCAAAGACATTATTATTATTATTATTATTATTATTATTATTATTATTATTATTATTATTATTATTGTGGAATAAAACTTTAGCTCACATTCACTTTGTTGGAACTGATTTTGTGTTAACACACCAATAAAAATGGGGAGGGGCATCAAACATTACATTTATCATAATTCTTTGATGCCTAAACGTGTTGTACTGTACAGTACTGTTGTCAAATCACGTTCTGATGAATCAGGCCAGGGATGATGTGGCGCATCAGGATGGTTTTAGTACCAAATAAATTCTGCTGCAAATTACAACAGATTTCCACCTGTTCTGCCTGCAGGGTGTTGAACTGTAGTTTGACATTGCACCCTTGACCTTTTGACCTCACTGCTGTGTAGGTAATGGCAGGTATAGTCTGAAATCGTTCCTTTGTTCACTCATTCATTCTTCACCACATAATAAAACACATTTTAAACATGTGTTAAAGCAAGAAACATTCCACAGTGGCACCAACATCCTGGAATGAATTTACTGATTTATTGTTTTATTTGTACTTGATAAACATGTTCAATAAATTCATAAAACATCCAGAATTCACATGATGACTGCACTGTGATGGAGACTTCAGGAAATACATTTTTAAAATAATGTCAGCACCTTTTGCATACTGTCTGCAAGGAAGCAGAAGTCAAAGTAAATGCAAGAGTCTCTGCAGTTTTTACTTTTTTAATTTGTACTTTCTGTAAAGTCCAAACCTTTTCTGATTTGGGGTTGTAAAAATATTACAATTTGTAATACATCTGACTCTTTTACAACAACAAACACTTATTATACAGAAAACAAATGCACCCGAACGTGATGACAAATGCAACTGCTTAATGCTAACTTTAACAATGAAAATGCCATAGACATGCCAACGCGTTAGCATCGCTCCCGTTGTTAAGTTATAAAATACATCTATCAACTGTTTCAGAAGACCATAACAGGTCGGTCTAACATAAAAAAGGTAAATAATACTCACAACCATATGCTCTTTAGGGTTTTAGCGGGGGAAAGCGAAAGAAAAAAATGAATAAACGAAGCAATCATCGAAGCACTGCTTCGATCTGCGAATCACTGCTTCAGTTGATTCAAGGTTCAAAGCAAAGCAAAGCTGCAGTAAAGCTGATTACAGACCTGCTGCAGGGTCTGTAATCAATGTAGAGAAATTATAATTTTCCTGACAAACACCCCCAAAAACAATGGCCACTCTGAAGGACCGATAAGGGAATCATTAAGTAAAAAGGTTATTGATGTCGGTGGATCGAACCATTTAGCCGAAAGGAACCAGTTCTTGATACCCATCCCTAATCGTGAGTCACTTTTGTGTGGATTAAAGTTACTAACTGGGACTCCTGTCTTGTTGCGAGAAAGAAATAAGAATCGTCCTCCATTCTGTTCACACAGCTCCAAACCCTGCGCGGCTCTCTGCCGAGTCAAGTTAGAACAATAGAGTCCAGTCTGAATTAATAGCTTCAAAGCGAAACACCGTTTTGTTTATTTTATTTATGTCCAGAGATCAAGGATACAGTGACCAATTTCATATTTATTTACTTTAAGACTCAATGAAATACATAGAAAACCTGTAAAGCCTACTTTTAGTATAAAATTCACAAGAGGTATCGATAAGGGAATCGATAAGGAATCGGATCGATAAGCAGAATCGATAATGCCATCGATATCGATAAAATCTTATCAATACCCATCCCTATTCATGACTGGCCTGTTAACCTGTAGACCCTGCTGTGTTCCTTTGCAATGAAATCGCAGCACTCGCGTGCTGTCTGTAATCATTTGAAGCTGCGGGAAAGCGAGCGAGGCCAGCGGACGTTGGGTGGAGGCGGCGTGCAGCTGGCAGAGATAACGAGTGTCAGACAGCCATCTTTATTTGTCACCGCGTAGACGCATCTCTTTCGTTTTAGCTTCCCCTCTAATCTGGATGCTTTCATAACGCCCTTTTCTGGAACTTTTGCTCCACTAACCTTGTACCATGCCAACTAATGAATGATTTCAGATATGGTGGTGAAAAGTGATGCACAGATATGAGTAATATATATGATTCAAAAATGGAAGGTGGATGAAAAACCGTCTGTGTGTGAACAACTTTTCCTTTCCAGGGTAACTAATGAGAAGTGGTGTTCTGCTAGCACAGGGACCATGTGGTGTGTTTCTCTGATCGTGATCCACCACACAGATCAAATAGGTCAAGGACATGCACACGTCACCAGGCTGCAGCAGTCCAATGGTTACTTTGAGGAAGTTTTAGGAGTTAGTATTACAACAGTATTCTTGTCGCAAAACTAAGCATCAGTAGAAAAAGGTATCTGTAGAAACCTTACAGAGCATGTGTGTTAAATTGTTTTCAGTAATTTTTATTGTTCATCATTTCATAACTGCTTATCACAAAGCAATAACTCTGCTATAAAATGTTCCCACATTATTAGACAGCATCTGACCACAAAGCCTGACTTTCTTGGCAGAGTTTATCTGGATAAGAGTTGACAAAAATTAATTATCAAAACTGACATAAACAATTTTCAGGAAAGACAACAGTCAAGCCTCTAAATCAGCCTGATTGGGAGCAACAATTTTCATAAAGAGTGTCACAATGTCCTTTGGATCTTTTTTTTGGGGGGGGGGGGGGGGGGCACCATAGTGGATTAGTGGTTAGCACTGATGCTGGATTCCTCCCACAACGAAAGATGCAGGAGAATCATTTTGGGATTACTGGAAGTGCCCTTGCATGGTTGATGTCATTCTTACTGTGTTTTGTACAATAACACTACCTCTAACCTTAGTGACATGACGTTTGGGGTTCCACAGGGGTCCGTCTTAGGCCCCCTGCTCTTCTCCCTTTATGTAGCACCCCTTGGGCATATACTGCAGCATTTTGGGATTACCTTTCGCTGCTATGCTGATGATACTCAGTTATACATGCCGATAACTGCTGGTAATCTCATTCACATAAAATCCTTAGAAGATTGCCTTGCATCAGTGAGAAGCTGGATGTCTAGTAACTCCCTACTTTTAAACTCTGATTAGACTGAAATGATGGTTCTTGGTCCAACGAGGCATCGGCATCAATTTGACCAGTTCACGCTGAGCTTAGGTTTGTGTTATACATCATACGGGCAAAGTGAAGAACCTTGGGGTAATTTTTTATCCTACGTTGTTCTTTGACCTCCACATCAGAGATATTACGAGGACTGCTTTCTTCCACCTGCGAAATATAGCGAAGATTTGTCCCATTCTGTCTATGGCTGATGCTGACACTCTGATTCATGCATTTATCTCTTCTAAATTGGACTACTGTAATGCTTTTCTGGTTTACTGCAGTCCAGTATTAGGAGTCTTCAATTGGTTCAAAATGCTGCTGCCAGACTCTTGATACGAAGCAGAAAGTTTGATCACATTACGCCCATTTTGGCATCCCTTCAATGGCTTCCTGTTTCTGCAAGATCGGATTTTAATGTTCTGTTACTGACCTATAAACTTGTTCATGGGCTGACACTTCCTACCTGCAGGGCCCTACGTACCGGCTTGGGCCCTGCGTTTGCGGGGTGGAGGACTTCTCTGTGTTCCTAGGGTGAATAAAAAGTCTGCGGGTCATAGAGTTTTCTCTTGTCGTACCCCTGTTCTGTGGAATGATCTCCCTGCGCACATAAGGCAGTCCGATTGTGTAAACTTTTAAATCAAGACTTAAGACTCATTTGTTTTCCCTGTTTTATCATTAATATATTATGTTATTATGTGTTTTTATTATTTTAACTCTTTTATGGTGTTGCTCTTTTATTATGTTTTTAATCTTTGAATTCATTTTCTTCTGTTTCAGACTTGTGTTGTGTGAAGCACCTTGAGGCGACCTTGTGTGAATTGGCGCTATATAAAGTAATAAATTTGATTTGATGCATGTGTGTGTGTGTGTGTGTCTGTGTCTGTGTCTCTGCGACAGACTGGGATCCTGTCCAGGATGAACCCCACCTCACGTCCTATGACTGCTGGGATGGGCTTCAGCCCCCCGTGACTCTTAATTGGAATAAGAACGTATAGAAAATGGATGGATGAGGGTGGTTCATGCATAGAGTCACTACTGCACATACTGTTTGTTTTGTTTGTTTGTTTGTTTGATGCACAAGGTCAGTGTTGCTTGTTGCTGTTTGCTTTTGTTTGTTTGTTTGGTGCACAAGGTCAGTGTTGCTTGTTGCTGTTTGCTTTTGTTTCTTTGTTTGATGCACAGGGTCAGTGTTGCGTGTTGCTGTTTGTTTTTGTTTGTTTGTTTCTTTGTTTGATGCACAGGATCAGTGTTGCATGTTACTATTTGTTTGATGCACAGGGTCAGTGTTGCATGTACTGTTTGTTTGTTTGTTTGTTTCTTTGTTTGATGCACAGGGTCAATGTTGCATGTTACTGTTTGTTTCTTTATTTGATGCACAGAGTCAATGTTGCATACTGTTTGTTTGTTTCTTTGTTTGATGCACAGGGTCAGTGCTGCATGTTACTGTTTGTTTCTTTGTTTGATGCGCAGGGTCAGTGTTGCATGTACTGTTTGTTTCTTTGTTTGATGCACAGGGTCAGTGTTGCATGTACTGTTTGTTTGTTTCTTTGTTTCTTTGTTTGTTTCTTTGTTTGATGCACAGGGTCAGTGTTGCATGTACTGTTTGTTTTTTCTTTGTTTCTTTGTTTGATGCACAGGGTCAGTGTTGCATGTTACTGTTTGTTTCTTTTGTTTGATGCACAGGGTCAGTGTTGCATATTACTGTTTGTTTCTTTGTGTGATGCACAGGATCAGTGTTGCATGTTACTTTTGTTTGTTTCTTTGTTTGATGCACAGGGTCAGTGTTGCATTTAGAACTTATCAAATGAAAGAAGATAAAGCTCAGTGAGGCACGACAATGTGTCAGAGAAAATCAGGGGTCAAATTAAACATTACAGCACTAATTTAACAACACACACAAAAAAAGCCCACAGAGGACTGAAGCTAACTGACGCACAATCTCTCCTCCATCAGCAGACTTCCTCTTTGGGTTTTTTGTCTGTGCAGAGACGTTCTTATCTTTTTACTCACTTGACTCTTAATTAGTATGTGAAGGGTTGCAGATTTATTGTTCCGGCTGCTCCACACAGCCGACGTAATTACGTCGACAGACACGCAAACTTTTACAAGGCACGTGCACACATACCCAAACACACTGCACAGTATCACCCTGATCAAACATGCACATGTGCGTGCACACATACACACACCTGTCAACGTTCTCACCATTGCACAAGTATATGTGCACAAAGACAACCTGTGCACATCATAAAACAAACAGACCATCCATTAACTAAAATTTAGCCTGTCAGTTTTTTCTCCTTCGCCTCTGCACAACCACGTAGCCGGTCTGCTCTGTGTCAGTCTGATCCCGTCAGATCTCAGAGGCTAAGCAGTGCGGGACCTGGTTAGTACTTGGATGGGAGACCTCTTTGGAACACCAGCAACTGTGTGTGTTTCTCCAGGTAACACTGGAGTTGCGTCAGGAAGGGCATCCGGCGTAAAACCTGTGCCAAATACCCATGCGGATCTGGCTGTATCCGCTGTGGCAACCCCGAACACAAAACGGGAGCAACCGAAAGGACGACAACAACAACAACCTCTGCACAATCACACAGTTTTAAAATTGTACATAATAAATAAATCGAGAAATAATAAGACAAAAAAGGCATATTTCCACATTCTCCATCAGTGTGTCAAATGCCGCTGCTGCTGATGCTCAGCCCCGCCTCCACCCGAGTGTCTACCTTAGGCAGTGATGATTACATACAGTAGTGTTCAGAATAATAGTAGTGTGGCATTCAGTCAGTGAGTTCGTCAATGTTGTGGAACAAACAGGTGTGAATCAGGTGTCCCCTAGGTAAGGATGAAGCCAGCACCTCTTGAACATGCTTTTCTCTTTGAAAGCCTGAGAAAAATGGGACGTCCAAGACATTGTTCAGAAGAACAGCGTAGTTTGATTAAAAAGTTGATTGGAGAGGGGAAAACTTATACGCAGGTGCAAAAAATTATAGGCTGTTCATCTACAATGATCTCCAGTGCTTTAAAATGGACAAAAAAACAGAAATGCGTGGAAGAAAACGGAAAACAACCATCAAAATGGATAGAAGAATAACCAGAATGGCAAAGACTCACCCATTGATCAGCTCCAGGATGATCAAAGACAGTCTGGAGTTACCTGTAAGTGCTGTGACAGTTAGAAGACGCCTGTGTGAAGCTAATTTATTTGCAAGAATCCCCCACAAAGTCCACTTTGCATTACACTTTGCTAGATCATAAGTTTGTTCACCAGCCAGAAAAATATTTATCAATCAAGCTCAACATTAGTTTGTTAGGTTGCAAAGCTGACAACACATGCCAGTCCTGACAATTAACCAAACCTAGGAGGTCAGACCATTATAACACCTGCTTCCTTTTGCAACCTGTGCATGCTCCCTCTGTACAGTCTCAGCCACTTGTATAAATAAGTAAGATAACACACCCACATAATTACACACCATGTGCGAGAATTATACTGCACTTACTTAATCTAAAGTTGTACACCCATAAATGGATGTATTTGGCACAAATTTGATCTTGATTTTTAACCTTTAGAGCCCTAAGAGTCTTTTTCTTGATTTCATTATACTTTAACAAATCCCCCCTTTAAAGTCGTTTCTTTTGGAATAATGCCCATGTGTTACCTCTCAAAATGTTCAGAACAATCTCAGCTTTCT
Organism: Thalassophryne amazonica; assembly: GCF_902500255.1. Taxonomy (NCBI): domain Eukaryota; kingdom Metazoa; phylum Chordata; class Actinopteri; order Batrachoidiformes; family Batrachoididae; genus Thalassophryne; species Thalassophryne amazonica. The sequence continues at coordinate 85,365,051 of NC_047113.1, read as the reverse complement.
CAATGTGAGAAATGTATTTGTCTATAACACTGTGTAAAGATGTGATGTATTAATTGAAATATGTTTAAAAGGTTTACTAGGATGCAGGGAAGCATCATTCAGGCTCTTGGGGTTAATAAAAATCCTTATCCTTAACACTCAGTCATCAATCTTACCACTGAATTTGGATGAAACTGGATCAAAGCCCTTTGAGTTATGTTGCTCTCTCTCTCTCTCTCTCTCTCTCTCTCTCTCTCTCTCTCTCTCTCTCTCTCTCTCTCTCTCTCTCTCTCTCTCTCTCTCTCTCACTGTAGTTCTTGTCTCTCCAATGTAGTGATACTAAAGACCAGAGGCCACAATCTTCTCACTCATGGGCTGGATCGAGCCCTGGGCTGTCAGTTGAGACCCCTTTAAACTCAAACTACTCTGGCAGATCTTTTGGCTCTATCAGTTGTGTATTTGTGTGCTGTGTTGGTTCTTGCACACGTGCATCAGGTCATGTCTCCTGTATGGCCACAGACTGTGTTAAATAGGCAGATGACCAGTTGGGAACATAATCTCTTTTTCATCTGCATCTCTGAGCAGAAATAAGTGGGACATAAAAGCACTCAGAGGTTCCCTGCTGCTGCTTGTTGCCAGGAGAAATCCGCCTCCTGTATTTCATTAGTCGATTCACTGACTGCCGGACATGATAGTAAACACGACAGAGCAAGGCAACGAACCTCATGGTGTGTTATGATCAGAAATGCCAGAGGACATATGCTTCATCTGATTTAACAACCAGCTGAGTGCATCATGACAATGATTATTAATGTGGAACAAACAGCACGACAAACACAAATTGAATAGAGCTGGTTAATGATGTGAGATTAAAAGAATCCAACGCATACAAAGAGAATTTTCCAGTGACAGGATGAAGTCCACAAATATTTAGTAATGCTGTACAGGACTTTGGAAAAGGATTAGATTCAATCAGTGGTCTTAAGATCTGGAATCAAAAAGAACTTAAACAAGAGACTATAGAGACAGTTACTGGAAATTTAAACTCAAACACCAGTTAAAAATTTAAAGCACTTCTACAACAGTCCCAAAAATGCAATTGAGGGATCTCGTATGCAGTGAGGGGTCCTGACACCAGAGTGCTGTCACTGCTCCTTTGTAGGCAGAGTTGGAATGGCTTTTTTTTTTTTTAATCACAAAAGCTTTTAAATTTCAGGTGTAACTATAAAGGACTGAGCCTGAAGACGTCCTCACAGTAAGTGGACACAGATGCTGTTAAAAAGCAGTTTATTCAGAGGCTGTATGAGCAGTAGTGGGACTATGCAAAAATATGATAATTTAAGAAAGGGTGGTCTATACACCTGGATGGCAATACTCCACATCAGTATCCAAGATGGCTGGCACCACTCAGAGAGTAAATTTCCCTACCAGGGTCCTTACAGTCTTTCACTGGGGAGACACAGTGGGCAGTCCAGGCACAGGCATAGTTCATAACAGTTCATCAGTCACACCACGTATTCAGTCAACATCTCTGTTTTCATCAAAAGGCATGCAAAGGAGTCACAGTTCTCATGGGAGGATGAGGAGCTAGGATGTGGAATATTGGGAACGATGAACGTGAGAAAGCAGGTTTTACATCAACAATCTGACAGGGGATGTCGGAGTCTCTTTTGAAAGATGGCAGGTGATCCCCTGATTACACAAAATTAGCAGCACCAAGGTAATTACCACAGGTGCACGCGGAGTGACCATGGAGACATCAGAGGAATATACAAACCTTCTGCTCTTAGCATCTTCCGTGTGCGGCATATAGAAGTAAATATATTAACAGCCCAGGAAGACTGCAGGGAAAAATGATGGGAAACACAAAAACTAAATCATGGTATGTGACTAAATGAAGAATGAACAATCAACTTCAAAGGAACAGACTAAACAGACACCGTGCTATCACAAAGAGAAACCTATGGGCTGCACCAGATGTGATATCAAAAATGACTAATAATAATGTGGGACGAATGTGGTGAGAGGTGATAAGGGTAGCACAAGGATGTGACAATGTGAGTGAAATGTGAAACAATATCAAAAGAACAGAATAATGTGACACAGTACATGACTATGTGTGCAGCCCACGAAGGGACACCAGGAAGATGCACCAGATCATAACAATAATTCCACCAAATTGCCATTTGGTAGAGCTATAAGGAAAACCTCCATATTATTAAATGCCAGGGGAGTTAGAACAGTGGTTCTTTGTTAGAAGCTGTAATCCCACCAAATTTCAAGATGGTGGCGCAATACAAAAGCAGAGTATGTGACTCTGTTAGTTAGGAGCTGGACTACCAATATATAGAGCTGGAATAGGTTCCACATGTGTGCTTTGGGATGTGTGTCTGTTTTGTTGAACCAGAGACTTCATCTCTAAAACCTGCTGACCTCTTTTTAACCCTTGGGACACAGAGCAAATCTGCATCTTGCAACCGCAAGGTACAAGAAGGCACATAAGGCTTAACTAGTTCAGCAACACAGTTGGGTGCATGACCATTTAGAGCTTAAATGTCAGTGCCAAAATTTGAAATCTGCTCATAGAGTCACAGGGAGCCAGTGAAGTAAATGAGTACCAGCCCTTGGCTGGAGAAGTAACCTGGGATAAACTGGTGTTCTGTCCACAGGCAATTTTAGACTCTTATCTGCTTCACACTCCACTATCCTGAGATAAGCTCCGACCCTATGAGTCTTAGGAAGAAAGTAAGGAAGAAAATATGTTTAAGGTGCAGTTCCACAATGTAACCAGATGGTGGGAGTAGACACTCAGGTATTGACCAATGTACGTGGCTCATCGTCTTACTTATGTTAAGTACTTGTCAAGTAAACATTCTGTGCAAACAGCTTCTTCCTGACCTTTCCCATTAAAGAGGTTGGCTTTAACAGCCATGAAAATCATGACTGGCATCTCCGTTAAACGTATTATGGCAGACTTGCATTATTCTTCTTTTCTTCAATGTTTTTCTTTATTTTTGCTCTGACCACACAATTTATCAAAGTGTACGGTTTCATCCATTACACCCACACCACTTCATCATCCTCACTTTTCCCAGTTCCACAAATATTTTTCAAAGCTCAGGGTGAGGTGTCAGAGTCTGACAAATGCCAGAGTCTCACATTTGATTGAGAAGACTTCAACGCGGAGACTTTACTCGTCTTCTAAACTGCAGCTGAACTTTCTTTGATTTCTTCCGTAGTTCCGCTGATTTAGTTTCTGACTGCTATAGACATATTTTGAAGGCTAAATATCATCATAAACACCATCTGTGCTGCGTAGGTGGCAGCTGAATGGCACCATTTCGAATATTCCCATTTTTCCACACGGGGAGCAGATGATTGTCTGATGACTCTGATTTAAATACTGCTGCAGAAGAACCCAGCAGGGGTCCTCACAAAGTCTGTGCTGCTGACTTCTGTGTCTTATTTTTCCTTTCTGTTGTTCAGCCTGCAGAACATGAGTATCTGCAAATCAGAATGCTCAGTGATGCCTTGTCAGATGGAACTGAAGGACTGATTGGCTAAAGTCACCTTATTCAAGCTTGAATATGTGAGACTGTAGTCTGGATTCCAGGCGTTCTCTGTTCTGCTCTACAGTGAAATTGTGATTGATGACCAAACAGACGAAAGTTGTTGTGCGCACGGTCTCTTCAAAGACAGCCAATGAAGAGTCTAAACTCTTCACAGTTCCTGTGGGTGCCTTGGTGGCTTTCCTCACTGATATCATTCACACTCCATTTTTAAGGACATACTGAACTCCACCACATATTTAACAGTGATTTATCAGTGAAATAATGAAGGAATAAAACACACCTGGGCATGAAATACTCCTGTTATCCATTTACAACAAATGACAGCCACACACAAAGAGTGCCATTACTTGTACACCATTCACCAGATTGTGTCGGATTGTATTTTCTGGAGTATAAGTCTCACTGGAGTATATGTTATACCATATAACAGTATAGGTTATGCCTATTTTCTGTATGTGGATCTCGGTTTTAACACAGTATTTTCCTGCAGGTGAGTTTAACAACGGACAGGAACTCATTCTAGCACATGTGCACGCCACAGCCTGTACTGTTACTTTACAAAAAGACTTCCAAAGATAATTAAGACTGACAAATACATGTGAAGTGGACAAAATGTTGGAAGTGACAAGTCGGGGTTTGGGGGTTTTAAATTTTATTGTGGTTCATGTTAGTTTAACAGTGTTGTTAGTGTTATTGATTTATTGTGTTTTTGTAGTTGAATTGGTTTCGTCCGTTTAGTTAAGTGTCAATTTGCTGTTACCATGAGTGAGAAATATACTGCATTTGATGTCTTCTGCCACCATCTCTGTTTGTGGGTGTATAAAAATAAAAGCACGTGCTTGTGGCAGAATGCAGAAAAGACAAAAAGCGCTATGTGCATGCGTGCGTGCATGTGTATAACATCGATCACTGGGGATAGCTGACATTTGCCATTTGGTATGCTTATGTATTGTGGGTCAAGGATGAATGCTGCCGAAATGGAATGCTGATAGGACTAATATTTTTAAAGAAACTATGGATATTAGCTAACAATACTGAACGATGGATGTTGGCGATTACATTCTGGGCTCACACTCTATTCCAGCTGGAGGCAGTAAATAATAATAATAATAAAAATAATAATAATACGAGTGACCGACATGCAGCGGCGCAAAGCTCGCTCATGGTACAGGGAGTCCTAAACGGGAAGTGCCAAATTCTAAATCCACAGTAAAACAGGAAATGTTCAAATGTCAAACACTTCCTGGATCCACCGCAGTAGAAGAAGAAAAATGATTGCTTCAGATTTGAACTGAACATGTCGTTTGAACTATGGACTTCTAATCACACCAAACTTATGGCCCAATCACAGGGAACAGGACGATTCCTGAACAAAGGGAAAAAAGTAAAAAAAAAGTCACAATTCGTTGAGAAAAGGTGGAAAAAAGAGCTTTATCACCGATTAGCCTGAGACTGAGGAACTCATTTGTTCCGCGTGCCATCAGGCTGTTTAACGAGGCCTCTGCTGGGAGGAGCAGGAGGGAGAATGTGCCTTAGCAGCTAGTTTTTAGTAATTATTTATTTATTTTGTGGTTGGCTTTGTTCCTTCCATTTTATTGTATCTTTTAATTCTATCTATCCTTAGAGCACGGACAATGCACAATTTCCTTTGGGATCAATAAAGTATTTATCTATCTATCTATCTATCTAGCCTGCGAAGCAAGAGCACAAAAGGGACGAAAAAAAATTAAGCTAACAATCTCAACGCTTTAAATGAAATGTGCTTGGAGCCACTGCTGAAGCAGTGTGTGTCTGCATCTCTGTGTTCCAGGACTCAGCACTGGGACGGAGCTCATAGCACCTGAGTCCTGGAGAAACTACAAACAGAACCTGTGGAGATCTGTGTGCATGTTGGTGGACCAACCTGCTCTGGTTCCTTGTCCAGAACAAAAGAGGGATCATCTCCATCATCATCAGAATCCACATTGTCTGACGTCATGCTGCGTGCTCTGTCTTGCTCCAGTTGGTGAGTAAATGACTGTATTTTATGCAAGAAATGAGGTCCAGGTTGTTAAAAGCAGCATTTCTCCTTTAATTCAAGTTGTCTTATATACACGTGTTTAAGCTAACAGACAGCAGCTGGAATAATGTAGTGCAGTTTTCTATATGATTGGAGCATCTTAAAATTTTGACCCCTGTGTAATTCTTCAGTTGACCCCTACCTGGCTGCCTATTGAAAATTCAAGTGCCCAATCAGTTTTTTTTTTTTTTTTAATAATTCATGTCTATGGATTATTTGTGCCAAATGTGATGCTGCTCCTCAGTGTTTCTCAATTGCCCTCAAAAGTATTGGAACACTTGGTATTTCACACATTTTTATTTATTTTTTCCATTTCAAATACATTTTTTAAATGATCTTCCTTAACTCAAACTGAAAGCAAATCTCTACAACTTGATAAAAATGAATTAAAAATATAAAATCCATCTTCCTGATGAAGTGGTGTAGAGGAGGATTTTCTTAAAAAGAAGACCTGAAAGTTCAGCTTCAATTTGACAGAAAGTGCATTTGAGATGGAAGCCTAGATTTGATGTTTTGGTGAAAGAAACTTTTGTATTCTTCATAAGACATATTCAGTGACTTGAAAATGTTTATGTTTCCATCCCCTGACTTGTCTGAAGAAAACTGGGAATAACACTGATTATTATTTACAGGTTTTATCAAGTTTTAGAGATTTGCTTTCAGTTTGAGTTTGAGGAAGATAATTTTAGAATTTTTTGTATTTCTTGTATTTAAAATGGCATGAAAAAATTAAAATGTGTGAAATTCCAAGTGCTCCAATACTTTTGGAGGTCACAGTATCCTAACCTTATGATGAGTGCAAAATGAGTGTGGTATTATTACTGTTTTGTTTAAGAATGTTTAATTTTCACTGTTGCTGCACTTTGTGTCAAATCATAGTCATATCTCATATCATACTGATATGAAAATTCAGTAAGGTATATCTTCAATTATACATTCCAAATGTAAGGTGAAACTCTACTAGTGTTAACTAAGTTACACCTAAATATCTTTAAAAAAAAAATGACATGGTTAGATGGCGAGGAGCTTTTCCAGGCATGTGAGAGGCAAATTAAGAAAAATGCTTAAAAAGGCGGGGGGTCTGGGAGGCGGTGCTCCCCCAGAAGCTGAAAGGTTTTTGCCATGCTAATGCTCCCCTGAAGCATTTACTCAAAATAAAGTCTGAAGGACCTAAATGACATGGTGAGATGCTGAAGACATATGCATATTAATATTGATAATAATAATGATAATCATAGTGTGTATATGATTACAAGAACCTAAACAATTTGTAATTACATTAAGACAGTACATTAACATAAAAAATGCATAATTAACAGGAAATAAAAGTGTTGAGTTCTTCTAAAAAATGTTGACGTCTAAAGTTCGAAAAACATTCTGGACTCACATGCCAGAAACTTTGCATAATTTTTTACCACCCTTGAAAATGTCAGCTGCCTATTTTATAAACACGACGCAATGTAGAGCCTGTGGATCCCCCACAGACATATATATATGTATATATTCATTGTAATTTCTTTTGCTGTTTAGTTATTTGGTTATTCTCAAACAAAAATTTGTTTATTCTTACATATTACATTTTCAAACTTTAACAAACAAAAATCAAACTTTCTCACCTCTTTGAACTTGAGAGCCAGTGGGACTTTATTTCCATAATAAGTGTTTTGCTGAGCAAAAGTACCCTTATTTTCATTTTCCAACAGAGTCAGCAGTAAAAATCTGTCTGATTAATTATATGAGCGCCCGCAAACAAATAGGATGAATGCAATGTAATGGTTTCTCTGATGCTACAGTATCACATAAAGCAGTCGTTATACATCATTGTCACCCTGCTATTGTCTTCACAGACACAAATCTAATTTCTGCTGCCATAAGTATCTACAAATGGATGTTCAGCTGCCGCTGCTTGATTCTGTTCAGACATAAATTTATTCTGTCTGTGGTAACATTAATATCCTCTACCAGAGCCAAAACCAGCTTTGTGCTGGAATCTCAGAGTCATGGTGGATCAAACATAAACAGAATAATAGTTTATAATTAATGCCCATCATCATCTTATTGTCTCTCTGTTACATGTCTCCTCTCAGGTCAGAAGGTCCATCACCAAAGTTGTTTGTGTGGAGCTCGACCCCAAAATGGCCACGTTCCATCCAATAATTATCCCATAGTGGAACACCAATTTCCACAGTGGACCCCCCACCACCACCCCACACACACACACACACACACACACAAACACGGACACACACACACACACATTTTGGTCAAATGTCAAATGACATTTCACTGCCTCCAGTTACTATAACGCAACTTTAGTCACATTAGTTACCTCAATTATCAAATTCTGCTTTTGGCTGATGGTTGCTGTGGTCCAGTCATTCAGGGCCGTCTCCCATTACAATTTTTTTTCATTTTATTTTCAAAATTGAGGAAATCGGGCTCTTTTCTTTCTTACTACAGTAGACAAATTCACAAGTTCATAAGTTCTTACTTTAACTTACTGTTTCATATGCAATAACTTATGATTTTAAGATTGTCACTGACTACACCCGAGTACGTATGATTCGCATGATACAATTGGCTTTGGGAATGCTGCAGTTTTCCCCCATGCTTTTCCAAAAAGATAAAATGTTTATGTTGTGCTGAAAAAAAAAAGCCACTAGAAGGCACTGTGTCTTCAAATAGTATTCTTCTTCATCCCCCCCTTCAACCAGGTAGTTGGAAACACAAAATGTCTCTTAAAATCTCAAACCTGGCTTCTGCTGACAATCTTGAGCTGCTTTTCATTGGTTTCATGCTGTGAAAGATGATCAGCTGGAGGCCTCTCTAAGAGAACCGTAAGTCTCGATTACTGCAAAATGGACTCAATTGTCCATTTCACTTCACCGCCTTTTCACACAATTACTCCCATTACTCCCGGCACCAGTTAAATCTGATAATTCACTTTTTTTGGATTGCAATTTATTCCAATGTGGCAATTTTTTTTAAACATTTCCTCATACTTCACAATGTTCTACAGCAATTTAACATTTTTTCAATTTATTTTCATTTATATAGCACTAAATCACAACAGAGTTGCCTCAAGGTGCTTCACACAAGTAAGATCTAACCTAACCGCCAAAGCAGCAGTGGTAAGGAAAACCTCCCTCTGAGGAAGAAACCTCAAGCAGACCAGACTCAAAAGGGTGGCCCTCTGCTTGGGCCATGCTACAGACACAAATTACAAAAAAATTCACAAAACGAATATACAGGAAATGTTGTTGGTGCACAGGACAGGAGGGTCTCCAGCACAAATACCACACGCATCTCTGGATGGAGCTGCACCTTAAACAGACAGAAAAAACAGAATCAGGCATCAGAAAGACAAGAAATACAGTATAATTTGTCAGCATTAAACAACAAGAAAAACAGGAAATACTAAGGTAATCGCCGGCCATGAGCTCTAGCCTTCACTAAAAGAACCAGAATTTAGGTAAAGTTGAGGCTGCAGCCCGCTCAGTTTCCTAATAAAAAGAATAAAAAGCATAAAACTATACTATGCCAGTATGCTAGCCATACACAGAACAGGGGCACCATAAGAGAAAGCTCTATGACCCACAGACTTCTTAGTCACCCTAAGGACACAAAGTAGTCCAGCACCCTGAGAACGCAGAGCCCGGGCTGGTACGTAGGATTTAATTAGGTCAGCTAAGTAGGGAGGTGCCAGTCCATGAACAATTTAGGTTAGTCAATCAATCAATCAATCAATTTTTTTATATAGCGCCAAATCACAACAAACAGTTGCCCCAAGGTGCTTTATATTGTAAGGCAAGGCCATACAATAATTATGTAAAACCCCAACGGTCAAAACGACCCCCTGTGAGCAAGCACTTGGCTACAGTGGGAAGGAAAAACTCCCTTTTAACAGGAAGAAACCTCCAGCAGAACCAGGCTCAGGGAGGGGCAGTCTTCTGCTGGACTGGTTGGGGCTGAGGGAGAGAACCAGGAAAAAGACATGCTGTGGAGGGGAGCAGAGATCGATCACTAAAGATTAAATGCAGAGTGGTGCATACAGAGCAAAAAGAGAAAGAAACAGTGCATCATGGGAACCCCCCAGCAGTCTACGTCTATAGCAGCATAACTAAGGGATGGTTCAGGGTCACCTGATCCAGCCCTAACTATAAGCTTTAGCAAAAAGGAAAGTTTTAAGCCTAATCTTAAAAGTAGAGAGGGTGTCTGTCTCCCTGATCTGAATTGGGAGCTGGTTCCACAGGAGAGGAGCCTGAAAGCTGAAGGCTCTGCCTCCCATTCTACTCTTACAAACCCTAGGAACTACAAGTAAGCCTGCAGTCTGAGAGCGAAGCGCTCTATTGGGGTGATATGGTACTACGAGGTCCCTAAGATAAGATGGGACCTGATTATTCAAAACCTTATAAGTAAGAAGAAGAATTTTAAATTCTATTTTAGAATTAACAGGAAGCCAATGAAGAGAGGCCAATATGGGTGAGATATGCTCTCTCCTTCTAGTCCCCGTCAGTACTCTAGCTGCAGCATTTTGAATTAACTTAAGGCTTTTTAGGGAACTTTTAGGACAACCTGATAATAATGAATTACAATAGTCCAGCCTTGAGGAAATAAATGCATGAATTAGTTTTTCAGCATCACTCTGAGACAAGACCTTTCTGATTTTAGAGATATTGCGTAAATGCAAAAAAGCAGTCCTACATATTTGTTTAATATGCGCATTGAATGACATATCCTGATCAAAAATGACTCCAAGATTTCTCACAGTATTACTAGAGGTCAGGGTAATGCCATCCAGAGTAAGGATCTGGTTAGACACCATGTTTCTAAGATTTGTGGGGCCAAGTACAATAACTTCAGTTTTATCTGAGTTTAAAAGCAGGAAATTAGAGGTCATCCATGTCTTTATGTCTGTAAGACAATCCTGCAGTTTAGCTAATTGGTGTGTGTCTTCTGGCTTCATGGATAGATAAAGCTGGGTATCATCTGCGTAACAATGAAAATTGAAGCAATACCGTCTAATAATACTGCCTAAGGGAAGCATGTATAAAGTGAATAAAATTGGTCCTAGCACAGAACCTTGTGGAACTCCATAATTAACTTTACTCTGTGAAGAAGATTCCCCATTTACATGAACAAATTGTAATCTATTAGACAAATATGATTCAAACCACTGCAGCGCAGTGCCTTTAATACCTATGGCATGCTCTAATCTCTGTAATAAAATTTTATGGTCAACAGTATCAAAAGCAGCACTGAGGTCTAACAGAACAAGCACAGAGATGAGTCCACTGTCTGAGGCCATAAGAAGATCATTTGTAACCTTCACTAATGCTGTTTCTGTACCTATGATGAATTCTAAAACCTGACTGAAACTCTTCAAATAGACCATTCCTCTGCAGATGATCAGTTAGCTGTTTTACAACTACCCTTTCAAGAATTTTTGAGAGAAAAGGAAGGTTGGAGATTGGCCTATAATTAGCTAAGATAGCTGGGTCAAGTGATGGCTTTTTAAGTAATGGTTTAATTACTGCCACCTTAAAAGCCTGTGGTACATAGCCAACTAACAAAGATAGATTGATCATATTTAAGATCGAAGCATTAAATAATGGTAGGGCTTCCTTGAGCAGCCTGGTAGGAATGGGGTCTAATAAACATGTTGATGGTTTGGATGAAGTAACTAATGAAAATAACTCAGACAGAACAATCGGAGAGAAAGAGTCTAACCAAATACCGGCATCACTGAAAGCAGCCAAAGATAACGATACGTCTTTGGGATGGTTATGAGTAATTTTTTCTCTAATAGTTAAAATTTTGTTAGCAAAGAAAGTCATGAAGTCATTACTAGTTAAAGTTAATGGAATACTCAGCTCAACAGAGCTCTGACTCTTTGTCAGCCTGGCTACAGTGCTGAAAAGAAACCTGGGGTTGTTCTTATTTTCTTCAATTAGTGATGAGTAGAAAGATGTCCTAGCTTTACGGAGGGCTTTTTTATAGAGCAACAGACTCTTTTTCCAGGCTAAGTGAAGATCTTCTAAATTAGTGAGACGCCATTTCCTCTCCAACGTACGGGTTATCTGCTTTAAGCTACGAGTTTGTGAGTTATACCACGGAGTCAGGCACTTCTGATTTAAAGCTCTCTTTTTTAGAGGAGCTACAGCATCCAAAGTTGTCTTCAATGAGGATGTAAAACTATTGACGAGATACTCTATCTCACTTACAGAGTTTAGGTAGCTACTCTGCACTGTGTTGGTATATGGCATTAGAGAACATAAAGAAGGAATCATATCCTTAAACCTAGTTACAGCGCTTTCTGAAAGACTTCTAGTGTAATGAAACTTATTCCCCACTGCTGGGTAGTCCATCAGAGTAAATGTAAATGTTATTAAGAAATGATCAGACAGAAGGGAGTTTTCAGGGAATACTGTTAAGTCTTCTATTTCCATACCATAAGTCAGAACAAGATCTAAGATATGATTAAAGTGGTGGGTGGACTCATTTACTTTTTGAGCAAAGCCAATAGAGTCTAATAATAGATTAAATGCAGTGTTGAGGCTGTCATTCTCAGCATCTGTGTGGATGTTAAAATTGCCCACTATAATTATCTTATCTGAGCTAAGCACTAAGTCAGACAAAAGGTCTGAAAATTCACAGAGAAACTCACAGTAACGACCAGGTGGACTATAGATAATAACAAAACTGGTTTTTGGGTCTTCCAATTTGGATGGACAACACTAAGAGTCAAGCTTTCAAATGAATTAAAGCTCTGTCTGGGTTTTTGATTAATTAATAAGCTGGAATGGAAGATTGCTGCTAATCCTCCACCCCGGCCCATGCTACGAGCATTCTGATAGTTAGTGTGACTCGGGGGTGTTGACTCATTTAAACTAACATATTCATCCTGCTGTAACCAGGTTTCTGTAAGGCAGAATAAATCAATATGTTGATCAATTATTATATCATTTACCAACAGGGACTTAGAAGAGAGAGACCTAATGTTTAATAGACCACATTTAACTGTTTTAGTCTGTTGTGCAGTTTAAGGTGCTATATTATTTTTTCTTTTTGAATTTTTATGCTTAAATAGATTTTTGCTGGTTATTGGTAGTCTGGGAGCAGGCACCGTCTCTACGGGGATGGGGTAATGAGGGGATGGCAGGGGGAGAGAAGCTGCAGAGAGGTGTGTAAGACTACAACTCTGCTTCCTGGTCCCAACCCTGGATAGTCACGGTTTGGAGGATTTAAGAAAATTGGCCAGATTTCTAGAAATGAGAGCTGCTCCATCCAAAGTGGGATGGTTGCCGTCTCTCCTAACAAGACCAGGTTTTCCCCAGAAGCTTTGCCAATTATCTATGAAGCCCACCTCATTTTTGGACACCACTCAGACAGCCAGCAATTCAAGGAGAACATGCGGCTAAACATGTCACTCCCGGTCTGATTGGGGAGGGGCCCAGAGAAAACTACAGAGTCCGACATTGTTTTTGCAAAGTTACACACCGATTTAATGTTAATTTTAGTGACCTCCGATTGGCGTAACCGGGTGTCATTACTGCCGACGTGAATTACAATCTTACCAAATTTATGCTTAACCTTAGCCAGCAGTTTCAAATTTCCTTCAATGTCGCCTGCTCTGGCCCCCGGAAGACAATTGACTATGGTTGCTGGTGTCGCTAACTTCACATTTCTCAAAACAGAGTCGCCAATAACCAGAGTTTGATCCTCGGCGGGTGTGTCGTCGAGTGGGGAAAAACGGTTAGAGATGTGAATGGGTTGGCGGTGTACACGGGGCTTCTGTTTAGGGCTACGCTTCCTCCTCACAGTCACCCAGTCAGCCTGCTTTTCCGGCTGCTCGGGATCTGCCAGGGGGTAACTAACGGCGGCTAAGCTACCTTGGTCCGCACCGACTACAGGGGCCTGGCTAGCTGTAGAATTTTCCACGGTGCGGAGCCGAGTCTCCAATTCGCCCAGCCTGGCCTCCAAAGCTACGAATAAGCTACACTTATTACAAGTACCGTTACTGCTAAAGGAGGCCGAGGAATAACTAAACATTTCACACCCAGAGCAGAAAAGTGCGGGAGAGACAGGAGAAGCCGCCATGCTAAATCGGCTAAGAACTAGTAGCTACGCTAAGCTAGCAGATTCCTAAAAACACACAAAGTGAATAATGTGTAAATAATTTAGAGGTGATTCAGCAGAAGGAGTGCTTTAGTTAAGGCACGTAAAGATTACACTGGGAAACAAATCGTAATCTAGATAACTAGATCAATCTAACTGCGCAGATTAAACAGCTACCAGATACAGAAAAACACCGCTGTGCTCCGGAACAGGAAGTGATACAATACCGCAATGAGAGCCAACCACCAGTAGAGGCAAGCAAGAGAGAGGTAGGGACAGAAAGCCAGTGAAGAGATGCCAAGATGGGTGTAATGTGATCAAACTTTCTGCTTTGTGTCAAAAGTTTGGCTGCAGCATTTTGAACCAATTGGAGAGCCCTAATGCTGGACTGCAGTAAACCAGAAAATAGAACACTGCTCAGTCACTCAGGGTCTCAGCATCAGCCACAGACTGGATGGGATGACTCTTTGCTATATTTTGCATGTGGAAAAAAGCAGTCCTCGTAATATTTCTAATGTGGTGGTCAAAGGACAATGTAGGATCAAAAATTACCCCAAGTTTCCTCACTTTGTCAGTGTGATGTATGACACACGAGCCTAGACTAAGCGTTATCTAGTCAAATTGATGCCGATATTTCAATGGACCAAGAACCATCATTTCAGTCTTAGCAGAGTTTAAAAGTAGGAAGTTTCTAGACATCCAACTTCCCATTGATACAAGGCAATCTTCTAAGGATTTTATGTGAATCACATTACCAGCAGTTAGCGGCATGTATAACTGAGTCTCAACAGCATAGCACTGAAAAGTAATCCCAAAACGCCACAATATGTGCCCAAAGGCTGCTATATAAAGGGAGAAAAGCAGGGGCCTAAGACGGACCACACATTTGAGGACAAGGAAGTTAAAATCTTAGCCAGAGAAAAGAAATGGTTTGAGAGGGGAGTGAAGGAAGCATTGTATGTGAAACAGTTGAAACCCAGCCTTAACCGGGGAGGGGGTCTGAGACATGCTTTGTCCCCTGTTTACAATGGGGTGCTCAGGTCAAAGCACTTTCAGTCTTTTGTTCATGGTAATGAGTCATTCACGTCATCAGGAGAGTCGTCAGGAGAGTCATCAGGAGAGTTGTCAGGAGAGGCGTTAGTCCCATCGTTAGGAGGGACAGCTGCCCTGTCATCAGGAGGGTGCTAACTAGCGCAGAATAGCTGTGAATTAGAGCAGTTGTTAGTTACGAGCCAGTAGCAGTCTGCCTCTCGGTAGGATGGGTCTGGTTAGGTTTAAAACTTCAGCTTTTGCTGGTTTCTGTTGTTCTTCTCTACAAGAGTCAAGACAGAAGTCAGACTACCAGAGCAAGAATTTTAGCTGAGAAAGCTTCTGCAATTAGAAGCGAAACATCCTCGCGTCAAGCAACCCAGTCCAGTCTAAGATTCAAGCTTCTCTACTAAACAGGTTGTGCTTTTTGTTGACGTTACGAGTTTCGTCAGCATGCCTAGAGAGATACTCTCAAATTCTGTAAATGTTGGTAATGGCACCCACCTCAATAGCAGGGTGTCGTTGCGGGGTTGAGGCATGCTGGGATATGTTTAACCTAATGTCTTCTATTTTCTTCTCAAAGTAATCCAGGAAATCTTTTGCTGTAAAAGGAGAGCGAACTACAGGTGGTTGTCCATGAATAAGTGTTGCCACCGTGTTGAACAAGAACTTTGAGTTATGCTTGTTTTTGTTGATCAAATCAGAGTAGTAGGTCCGCTTTGTAGCCAGTAATGCAAGCTTATAGTCTAAGATAGCATCACGCCATGCAGGGTGGAATACTTCTAATTTTGAGCTACGCCATTTCCGTTCTAAACCTCTAGCCTTATGCTTGAGGTCACATAGGTAATCATTGAACCAAGGTAACTGTGTTTGGGGGGGGCACTATTTTAACACAGGTGGCTCAATCATGTCGATTGTAGTTTTGAGCACTGAGTTTAAACTATCCACAAGCCTGTCTACTGATTGGGTATTTGCCAGATGTGAAGCTAAGACATCAGGCAGTCTAGCTTCAAGTTCAGTCTTAGTTGAGGAGTTGATGCATCACCATAGTGATATATAAGGTTCTTGTCAGTGGTGGGCACACTTCCGATAATAGATAATTATCGAAGATAATGTTTTCATTATTGGATTATCTTTTTAGATAAATTTAAAAACCATCATCGGACTAATTATCTTCCGATGAATTACCATCCGATAACGTTTAGACACTAAACTGAACAGTGAAAAACATTTTTAAAACTGTTGAGATCTACCTGTTAAAACTTTCCCAATAGGTATGTTGTTTTACCTTCTGCAATCAGAAACCACTCTATTGTCTGTAAGCAAAGAACTGGTGACAAAAAAAAGGCATTTCCTTTAACACCATACCAATGTAATCGCAATGTCACCAAGTCATCCAGAGGCATACATGTTTAACTTATGGTTCAAATTTTAACCACTCATTTTAGACAAGTTATTTAAAATTATTGTCATGTCTGAAGTTTATAAAGTGAAATATAAAGTAATGTGCTAATTTTTAAGGTTTTGTGAGCACATGCTGTGCCAGGCAGCAATGCATTATGGATAGCATAAGGTAATCTCAGACGTTCACGACAGGACAAATGCATTTCAGACACTCTGTTCAGGGTCCACAGATAACAGCATTAAACTCTAGTGCCTAAAACTCTCGTGAATATATTCTCTGGGTTTATAGACGTTAGTGTATTTGCGTTTGTTAAATTCCACGCATCTTAAATGTAGCAGACACAGATTATCTGGAATTTTGTTTGACATTTTTTCAAGGCCGCTACTGCCATCTACTGGCCAGGAGTGTTCACGGCAGTATTAAACGTCTGGGTACATGGCTGCTCTCAAAGTGTTGGTATTGTCCATTGTCCAGGCGCTTTTTGTGTGCATATATTTGTTAACTTTGTATTCTAAAACTACGGTTAGAAGTAATTCCGACTCCTTATCGGTCCACACGAACGACGTTGGCGCCATGTTTTTAGTTTTTGTGGAAGTGACGACAAGAGACTAAAGCTCCTGATTGGATAGAATTTTAATCCGTACCGCCACCCAAAGGTTTGGCAGACTAATTACAACACATTTATACAGTTCGATGTGGATGGATTTTTTTTTAAACGACGTAGTGTGGATGAAGTTTTTTCCCCAAACTGAAAGGGTAAGATATTCGGTTTTACAAATACCCGACAACGTGTGTACATGGCCTTATGTCTGTGAAAGGCACTATATAAATAAATTTACTTACTTACTTACTAATATTGAGTGCACATTTTACAACATCATAAAAGTTTTAAAACATGCAATTGCGATGACACTTCCAGGGCTCCATAAAAATGCCTGTTTTTACAAATAAAAATGGAATATTTTACAAAAGCACATTTATCTTTAAACCAACACACGACACACGTCAGATTAACGTGTTGGTTTACATAATGGATTACTGAACCAATCACTGTTTAGCACTTTTACTCAGAATGCTTTGCGGTCTGTGTTTGTTACAAAACCTCAGAATTTGTGCCTTATTCAACATTAAAAGATATATGTTATATTTTAACTTTGTACAAATGACAGAATTGACATTAATGGAGTTATTCTATCAGTATTTTCAAAAAACCATAAGTTAGTATGACTTTATTTTTCAAGACCTCTGCCTGACCGGAATGTTGAAATTGATAGGGAGCTGGCCTTATGGCTGTTCTTGGTGTGCCTCTGTGGTGGGAGTGCTGTTGTAAACAAGAGTTTCCAGCAGGAGTAGAATGTTGAAAGAAAAATTATTATGATTAGTAAAGAATTGATTTCGTGGGTGTTCTCAGGATTTGTGTGTGTTGCTTCCTGCAGGGAGTAGCATGGTCAAACATTGTTGCTTATTCTTTAGGTCTTTTGATGCTTTCAAAAGTGATCATGTTAAAAATCAATTTCAGCTCTTTAGTAACTGCAAATGTCTCATAGACAACACCGGAATTTATTGGCTATCGATTATCTGTAACTTCCGATACATTTTTGGGTGGTTTATCAGTTTATCTTTATCAAAGATAACTTTTCAGTTATCTCATTATCTGTTATCGAAGTTAATTTTTTGGTTATCTGTGCCCACCACTGGTTGTTGTTCAACTAAACACAGCAGCGAAATGGTAAACTTAATAAGTGAGTGATCAGAGACCACTGATGTAAGAGGCATGATGTCAATATTCGTGACAGCAATGCCACGTGCGAGAACCAAATCCAGGGTATTTCCACTAATGTGCACTGAGTCCCGAATGCATTGCCGAAATCCTAATCTATCTGCACTAGTTGACAAGTTAGAGATGAACGCACCAAATTCATCTAAGAATTCACAATATGGGTCAGGAGGCCTATATACAGTGACAAAGCAATAAGGCTGATTTTAATTCTTCTGACCTTGGTAATGCGTAATATCCTGAGCAGAGCGGAGAATCAGATGCTGAAATGAGTTATATTTGTGACCCCCAACAGCTTATAAGCTCAACCTAGATTTATAAAAGGCACTACTTTTACCACTGATTACACCTGATTTCAGTCTCCAGTTTGGTATCTATCGCCTCGTCTCGCCCACCCGCAAAACCATAAACAATCAGGTAAACATAAACAATCAGGTGTTAAAAATCGGCAAAGGGAGACAAACGTAAGTCTCCATACAACTTCAAACACACACACACACACACACGCATACACACTGGAAGCCAGTTTAAAAAAGATCTGCCAACCCTTTACCTGCCTGCTCGACCATACAGTTTAGCGCATTTTGGGTCACTATATCACACTAAGAGGAGCGCTTAACTTAACTCAGCGTGATTGAGCCATCTCCACCACTTTGCTTTGTTATGTTGTGCTGAAAAAAAAAAAAAAAAACACTAGAAGGCATTGTGTCTTCAAATAGTATTCTTCTTCATCCCCCGTTCAACCAGGTAGTTGGAAACACAAAAATCAGTACAAACATTTTCACTGTTTTCAGCTACAGTTTGAAAAGTAGGTGTAGTTTTCTGACATATGATAGTGTTGGGGACCTCACTTAACAGAATTATGTTACTTGATACCACCTGATTCCTAAATTAAAAGTGTAAGAATTTTTAAAAACATGGTACACCAAAAGGTTGATTTTGCAATTCAGGGAAATGTCACGAATTTGACTATGGTGATTAAAATTTATGTTTATCTGTAAAATCCAAACTTCTCTTCTATTACTGTAAATACGAAACAGTAAGTGTTTCATAGTTTCGAGTTGATATTAGTAGGTATGGTATAAATCTATAATAAATATGGGGAAATCACTGAATCGTGGCCTACAATGAGCACATGGGAGGAATTGATCTTTCTGACATGCTTGTACACCTGTACAAGACCTCAGCCAAGTCAAGTAGATGGTAGGAGATGTTTGGATACATTCTTGACCTCTGCATTGCAAATTCCTGGCTGGTCTATAAAAGGGACACTGTCCTCCTGGACCAGAAACCAATGTCTCTCAAACGGTTCTGCCTGGCCATCGCCACAGTTTGAGCCAGTTCAATAAGCCAACATTCAAAGTTGGTCGACCATCATCCACGTTTCCAACTCCACAGATGTCAGGCTACACACCAAGATCATCAAGACCCAAACCACAAGTAGATGTCTGCTACGACAACGTGGCGCACTTTACTGTGAAAAGCGAAGACGATGCAGCCTTTGTCCAAAGGGTGTTTCGAGGTGGAAATGTAGCAAATGCAATGTTTTCCTGTGTTTGAATGCAAAACAGGAATGCTTTGCAACATATCACCAGAGATAAAGTGGATCTAATGCCCAAAACGCATTTGTTCTGTTGCACAATCACACAGATGGAGGTGATAAGGCCAGACATATGATGTTCTAATATGTCTGGCCGTGTATTTCTGTGTTTGCAATGTTTTAAATGTTTTAAAAGTTAAAATGGAAACTAGCAATACAGGTTCAATCTATCAGAAATGTGACTCGTTTGGTCCAAAAAAACATAGTAGCTGTTGCACTAAGATATTGGAGTGAGACATGCAAATGTTTCTATTAATTTTTTGTATTTTCCTTTTTGTCAATGTAAAAATGGTTTTGCTTTGTTACAATTATTGAGAAGTGCATTGAATGTAAGAATTTTGTGCTGTAGCACTTTACCACAAATTGCAGTCAAGTTTTATTAGACATGCATTATTTCCTTGTTCGATGCAATATTTTACTTGAGGGAAATGAAAACAGGCAGCATTTTGTGGCCTACATTACAAATAAAGTGAATTCAATACTCAAGACATTTGTCAGCTCTTTATTTATGCACAAATTTGTATTTTATTTGAAGAAATCTAAAGTTTCTGGTATTTACATAAAGTTCCATACCTAAAACATTAACTGTGATATCAACCATTTGGTAGCGATCAATATTTTTAAAACTACAGGGTCTGTTAAAAAAAAAAAAAAAAAAAGATTGTGCTTATGACTCACCCAAAGGTTAAAGAAATGCAAAGAAAAAAATTCCCCAGCTTTTTTCTTGGTGCGGTTGTTAAAGGGTTAAATTATTCCTCCACCCCCCTAAAAATTTGCTTATGTTACTACCCCCCCCCCCCCCAAAAAAAAACAAAAATCTGTTTAGATTACTACACACACACACAGACACACACAAATCAGTTTGTTACTACCCGCCCCCCAAAAAAACAAAAATCTGTTTAGATTACTACACACACACACACTTAAACACACACAAATCAGTTTGTTACTACCTGCCCCCCAAAAAATCTGTTTAAGTTACCACAACTCCCCCCCAAAAATCTGCTTAGGTTACTACACACACACACACAAAAAAAATCAGTTCGGGGTCGCCACAGCCAGATCCGCATTGGTATTTGGCACAAGTTTTACACTGGATGCCCTTCCTGACGCAACTCCAGTTTTACCTGGAGAAACACACACAGCCGCTGGTGTTCCAAAGAGGTCTCCCATCCATGTACTAACCAGGTCCTACTTCTTTTTTTTCTTCTTCTTCTTATTATTATGTCTAAGGTTGGGTAGGATTACTTTGAAATGTAATCCAAAAGTAATCATATTACAAGTAATCCAAATGTATGTACATACATACATGTAATCCACATGTATTCTTTCAAAGTAATCCTACCCAACCTTGATTATGTCTCTTCTGGGGAGATTTTGATGATAAGAAAAGGCCAAATAGAAAATTTAAAATTTTTTAAAATCTTTTTTTTTAAAGGTGCACATAAACCCAACTTGAATTTTGTATGTTTTTGTCTCTGCAATAAAAGCAGAAAATCAATAATGTCAAAAATACACTGTGAGAATTTGTGCACCTCCATCCAGCCTGCAGGCACAGGTTTTTTGACTTCTTTCGGGCAGAGGAGCAGCCATGGAGGTTAACATGTAGGAATGCAGAAATGTTGAACGCCGTGGACAGAAAACAAAGAGCAACAGAAGGTCACAGATTGGATGTCCATGTCCTGAAGCAGAGTTTGATTCATGAGCTCTGCTGCAGCCACACACACACACACACACACACACACACACACACACACACACACACACACACACACACACACACACAGTGCAGCCTATAAATACACACAGTCGCAGGTAATAAAAACACTAATGCATCATGGGTCCTCCAGGTGCGAGATGCATGTACGAGTGAGTGCACCAGTTAAACCTGCTGAAATAAAAAAATAAAAATAAACTTCCATGAATCAGAGTATGAGTCATTTGTGGGTCTGACATTTACAGAGTGCCACCAATGGTCTGTCATGGATCATGATGATTTCATTTACTAAATCTTAAAATGGGCTGTGATGACAAATAAAATCACAAAATATCTCCAATTTGGTTTTGACTCATTACAAGTCCAGTTTCAGGTCCATCATAACATTCTGATTGGTAACATAAATCACAATACTACATCCCACTTGTTAACTTAACAACTGCGATGTTGCACCTGCAGGATGTATCTAATAGGATGGAGGGCGGAGCTTGAGGCCATCCTCTGTGTTTGTCTGAACAAAGTAACTCCGTTTTGATGCAAACTGGACAAAACGTGGTGGAATAATTGAAGGTCAGCCCAGAAATATGCGATTTATCTTTGAGAAAAATTAATTAAAACTTAAAATTTTGTCCCTGTTCTTACATACAGGAGTATTTAGTAATGACTGTTTCGGAGGTACTGGTTAAAGATATTAACTGATAGTTAATACTAAACATGAATATAGCATATGAAGTACGTTGGCCTTGAAAGGCCAGATTCAAGGTCATAACTGTTTAAACGTCAACATTTTGAAGGTAATATGTATTGGAGGGATTATGTGTTCATGATCATATTTGGACAGAATTCACCAAATGTTGAAACCACATGGAATCAAATACAAAATCATATCACTGAATCAAAAACCACCCGGAAACTGAACATTCTTTGAATGTTCATTGAACGTTTGCAAACGTGGCATGAACATTGGATGAACAAACATATGAACAAAGAATGACAGGTAATGTTTGCATGCAAACATTCAATGACCATTATACAAACGTTCACAAACATCATGTGAACAGTTAAACCAGAACATTAAATGAACATTTGTAGAATGCTCGAATGCTAACATTACCTGTCCTCATTCTTTGTTCATATGATGTTAGTGCAATGTTCCTGCTCAATATATCTCCAATTTTTTTGTGATTTTTTTCCTATTGAGAACTAAAAATGACGTCAAACAAACTTTATAAATGTTTTAAAATTCAACAGGTTTTATTCAAATAGTAACTTGCAATGTATTCATGGAATTCACATATAAAATCAATAATGCAGAAACTTTTGAAATCACTAAGATTTAATGATGGAATTCATCTTTACAGAATTAAACATCATGCTCAAAAATAACGCACATAAAATGAAAAATTTTCAACTTTATAAAAGATTTCTTACATGGCATACCGACACTACTCCAAGATGTTCAGACAAAAGAATAAATCTTCGAGAAATAATGAAACCTAAAAAACATTCATCTATTGATCTACAACCAACTACACATTTTAGGAGCAAAAATAAATTCAGCTTATATCTACATACAGTTAATAATACTTTATATTTAAGAGCAAAACTGTGGACAGTTTTAAAACTAACACTCAAATTCCTATGAAAAAATATTAATATAAAGTTTTTAATCACAGATTTGAAGACTCAGTATGACATTAGTCAGATACGACAATGCGACTTGCTGAACACACATTTTTTAAGAGTGAAACTGAACAGTTTAACACAAACATTACAATCAATCAATAAATTTCCTGAGGAAATTCACATGACAAAACACTAAGTTTTTATCACATAGAAGTATGACAGTCAGATACGACAATATAATTGAACACAATTTTTAAAGCAAAATTGAACAGTTTTAACACAAACACATTACAATAAAATTTCCTGAGGAAATTCATAAAAAAAATATACAAAAATAAAAAATTATTAATTTAAATTAATGTTTGATCACCAGAGAAAAAGTTTCTCCGGAAGTAAAATAAACTTATCAAAAATATTCCATGTACAAGGCAAATTAAATGCTGCTGCTAATCTGCTCATAAGCTTTGATATGAAATATAAACACAATGCTAAAATACCCTCAGCCGTATGAGGATTGTCTTAATTACTTAATTGGTATCCCAGTGCAAAGTGTGTGTATATATATATATGCCCTTTATTGTGTTATCTGTGTATCTCTAATATATTCGCCTCTGTATGTTTATATTGGTGTTGTAGGATAAACTCAATGACATTTTAATGGCATCCAAAGGAGATCATGCGTGTGCACATGCATGAGCTTCTGAAAAATGTGGAAGTTACCATCGACTGCAGGATGTGTGCACACTGATGTCTGCCAGATGTCTTGTGTTATCAGGTTGTGAAAACAGCGTTTTCCGTTTTCAAAGTGTTTTTCAGTAGCTTTTACATAATATATGATAGACATGTTAGATTTACACGGAAATTAATCTGTTTTGTAGCGGATTCTGACATGTTGCATTAGCAGCCAGAGAGAGACCAGACATCACGGTGCCTCTCTACTGTGACTGGGTGTCACCCCCCCAAAAAAAGACAGATTTGCAAGATTGTTAGATTCTCAAACCTGTAATCAGGGTCAGGAAGAAGTTCAGGATGGTCCCGTCTATAATTCTTCTGCTTGGATAGGACATCTTCGGATTATGGCACAATTGTAGAAATGATGATTGTGATATTTATTGCAGCCTCCATAACAACTCTGTAAATTTGTGGCACGTCCCTGGCAAGGCTGCCTTTGACGGCTCCTGACTTGCCCTGACTGCTGAAGCACTGCCAAAGAGAAACGGGAGCCGTAGCGTACAAGCAGCCCCTGACAATGCTCGTTACCGTATTCTTCCCTTGTTCCATTCCAGGGGTGTATGCAGTCAAGGTATTGATTAGGGCATTCCTCTGGTGCCTGGTTCACTTGTCCTCGCCATCAAGTCTGTCATTAGCACTCTTGAGCTGCAAGTTGAACATTTCCATTGTTAGTCATAAGCAATTATATATACTTTCCTGTTCAGATACTGTATAATTTGAGCGGCATGGTCATAACTGGTATTCAACTCAACTCCTTGTTGGACACAGAATTTTTTATATAAGAAATTCTGAAGCTTTATATCAGCAATAAATAAATATGTTTATTGAGCAACAGGGCCTGTAAATTATTTCTTTAAGGAAGGAAAGTTAGCATATACAACTTCATTACTGACAGATTTTACTGTACTTTCAAATTATATCCTAAATAGACCAGAGTATTTCTTGCCAGAAATGTTTGAATATTTTGCTTGCTGAACATGAATTTTAGAATCTACTGGCACAAGACACTATACAATCTTATTTAACCATTATAGTACAAACCTCGGGATAATCGGGCTGATGTAAATCAACTGCAGGCACACACTCAACCCACTGATCAGATGGAGGATTCACTGATTCAACAACTCTTATGGCAGCAGGCATGGTTGCTGTTGGGGGGGAAACAAGCAATAATCCAAAAATATTATCACAAGCTTATCTTCATAAAGTCTCTTTCTGGGCACTGACATTACTTAAATTTCAAATGCGTCAGCACCTAATAAAACAGAGTATATATTTTAGTCATGTTTTAGTCAAAATATTAATTAGGCCTGTGCCTCTCTGTGGCTAACGTTAGCTCTGTGCTAGTCAAAAATGTGTTCGTTTGGTTCCCATTAACCTATGGCTGGCATAATCAAGCTTCAAGCAAGTTTTGTTATTTCTGGCTAAAACGAATTTGTGGTTACATCAGGTTCCGTTACCTGCTTTTGATATTCACAGCGTCGATATCACGGCACAAAGGCCCAGCCATTTGAAGCTAGCTGCTACCTCGTGGGTAACTATGTGGTGGTTCTTTGTGAGGAATCCCAGTCGACGAGCGTCCAGCGTTAGTCTCCTCTTCTGCTCTCAGTGGTCTCTTAATCATAGTATAGAAACTGAACAGGCAAATTAACTTGTGGAACACAAACTTCTATTTGCTAAAACAGAACAGAGTTGAGTGCAGTAACTCAGGTAAGTCTTCTTATTCTGCTCTGTTAAACAGCGGGTTTTAACCCAACTCGGTGCACTACTGCCACCAACTGGTTCGTGAGCAGCACTGCAAGCAACTGTGAAGCAGCAAGCATATTGTTAAAAAAATAATTTAATAGTAAATAGATCTATGTACAAAAACTACTTGAAATAAAATGAATTCATTTGAATTGTATCCTCTGGTAATGTTGGTGAAACATGTTTTAAAATAAAGCACTATAGTGTTTCAGACGTTCTGACCCAATTATTACAGTAGTTTTGTGAGACACAGCATTTCTCTGAGCTGATAAACCTGCTCTGGCTTTACCTTTAACCACGAAGGAACCAAACACTTATGCTAGAAATTTGTTAACTTAATTGGCAATACTTGAATGTATAATGTGATTATAGGAAATTATACACAATGATCACTGATGCTTTTTTATTTATTTATTTGTTTATTTTTACCAGAATGAGTATGTTGCATTTTACATACAGAAATGATTGTATCCAGGTCTTACAATTATATTGTGTACAATGTACATGTTTTACCCTGGATAATTATAATATCATGCCTCACTGCAAACATGAATTAAGCAGCTGATATTAAAGGAATCAGAAAGCAAGAAATATGTTGTAACAATTATGTGGTAACATTTCCCACCAAACACTGTTTGACTGTGACATGAAGTCATCCTCAAATGAGACCTGAGTGAAACACTAAACCCTGGACAAATGTTTATTCTGGAAATGTGAAATCGAGTTGATTTCTGCCACTGTAACGTGTGTGACTGTTATATTCATCTCATGTTCAGCATGTTTGTTTAAAAACATGTTTGAACTGCAAGTTGTGAAGTGACCAGTAAAAAATATTATTTGCCTGTGAGCTGTTTTATTTAAATGTCAATGCTTCCTGCTCATGCATGTTGAAATCATTATTTTGTAAATCAATTTTTAATTACTTTAATGTATTTTTCCTTACTTACAAAAATGCTAAAGATAGCCTTTTTTTAATTTGGCAAAATGTATGTAACTCAGGTCTGTGGGACGTCTGGATAATAAGCTGCCATTACAATCTGTTTCCATAAAAAACATATTTTGGTAGCTGACAATCACAGTCTGTAGTGATGTAAATTATTTTGCAAAAATTAATATTCCAATTAACAGAGTGCATGTTTATGCAAGTTGCACCAAGACATGTTTCGGAGTTAGCTCTGTCAGTTTATTACAGTAATCTTGAAATTATACAGTATATTCAGTAGGCCTGAATAAATCATAAATCGACAAATTCTTGGTTATGGTAGAGTGCTTAAATTATTTCCTATTGTTCATTCTACCTATGTTTGCACACATAATTTAAATGGAGTCCAACATGAACTTTCTGTATGCCGTAAATTATATTTAATGTTTTCCTATAATGTGAAATTTTACATATATATATATATATATATATACACACTTTTATTTAGGGGCAAGCTTTACACATACAACATGAACATTATGTAATGTTGAACATTAAGCATACATTCTATGAACATTTGATTGATTTTTGCAAATGTTTCCTTACATGTTTGTGTGTTTGCTTCCATGCAAACATTAGACAAACATCACAAACATTATATGACTGTTCACAAACTTGCTGAACAGTAAATGAACATTCTATGAACGTTCAGTTGATGTTTGCAAATTTTCGCCTCCATGCAAACATTAGACAAACATCACAAACATTACATGAACGTTCACAAACTTGCTGAACAGTAAACAAACATTCTATGAACATTTGTTTTATGTTTGCAAATGTTCGCTTCCGGGTTAGTCAAACATGTCATGGATCATTTGTTGTTTTTAATTCCTGTTTCTGTAAATGGTATTGGAAAGGAGTTGTGTGTTGATGTGTTGAACCTGCTGGCTGATGTTTAATATGATGTGTTAATATCACTGAATGTCAGAGTTCAACATGCGGCTGCTGGAACTGGATTTATTGGCTGTTCTCTTCCTCTCACACCTCCTCAGGTACGTAAATAACAGACCAGAGTCTGCATCTTCTTCTCTACCTGACATTCCCTGGTGATATTTCCTGCTGATTGGCTGGTTCAGGAGAGGCATGTGGTCAGTGGCTGTGTGAGTACTATGGGTTATAACCAGCAGCCTGTCCAGGGTGATAGGCTCCAGTCCCATCACGAGCCTTTAGAAAATGAATGAATGAACACACATTTTTGCTTTAAAGCTCGAGGTGGTCTTAGTCTGTCTGAAGTCTGCAACATGTTGGCTCCATCCAACAGAATCCAGAGGAACCATTTGGGGAAAACCACATTTTGGTGAAATGTGATTTTGAGTAGAGTTACTTCTTCTTCATATCAAAAGGAGCCAACTGAGGTGGTTCAGGCATCTGGTGTGGTGGATGTCTTCCTTGGGAGGTCTTCTAGGCACATCCAACTAGGAACAGACGCCGGGCAGACCTAGGACACTCTGGCTTTTGAACGTCTTGGGATCCCTTGTGAAGAGTTAGAGTTGGCTGAGGATTGGGAACGTGGATAAGTTGAAGAAAATTATGATATTGAGATATTTTACTAACATAACAATTAATAACTTACACACACATTCATCTTCAACCTCTTGCCCAAGATTGGGTTGTGGGGGGCTGAAGCTTATCCCAGCAGTCATAGGGCATGAAGTGGGGTACACCCTGGACAGCAGCACCACATATAGACAAAGAAATGCATGCACACCCACACGGACAATTTAAAGTTTTGAATTCAGCTAACCTTCATGTGTGAGCACCCGGAGGGAACCCACGCAAACACGGGGAGAACATGCAAACTCCACACAGAAAGACCATAGGTGGGAAGAGAAGCCACCCTGTTGCCTGCAATTAATCACTATATTTTTTAAATTCTGTATGACAAGGTTTTCCCAACATTGAAAGAATATAAAATGTTTGTTTCCTTGTTTGTTTGTGAACAGCTTGTAACCCACAACTTTTCATATATCATTATGAAATTTTTACTGAAGATTCATATCCTGATAGACAAGAATTGATGTAATTTTCAAGGTCATAGGTCCAAGGTTAAAGTCAGGAAAAATCTTGGGAAATCTGTCAAAAAAGATCTAATTTCATTCACATTTGAGAGCGTTATGTAGGATGGTATCCTTTATCCACTTGTTCTGGATCTGATCCTGACTGCAGATTTTGTGGCCATTTAAATTTAACATTAAAAACCCCATTTAATGTATATTTTACATTATATCTTAACCAAATGTGCCCCATTCACTCTTATATTTGAAGGTGAGGTGCAGACTGGCACTCACTATCACCTTACAAAGTTTGATCCGGATATGATCCGGATTGCGGATTTTGTGGCCATTTAAATTTAACATGAGGAAACAACAGAGGAACAGGTGACTGCATTCCTTCATAGCAAACATATTGTCATTAATAAAGAAAATATTGAAGCATGTCACACTCTGCCGACTCGGGATAGGACATCCACTCCAGTTATCATCATTTGTTTTGTAAACAGAAGGCACAAAATTGAATTGCTTAAACAGGGAAAGAAGCTGAAAGGCACAAATGTTTATATAAATGAGCACCTTACAAAGACTAATGCAGACATCACTAGGAAAGCCAGGCTCCTTAGAAAACAGGGTCAAATTCATTCGGTCTGGGTCACAAATTGTAAGGTTTTCATCAAACTAAAGGATGCACCTGAAAATGCCAGAGGTGTGTGTATCAGGAATTTGAGACAGTTAGAACGCATTGAATAAGGATGTTTATCTTCCTCATCATCAAATGTTAACATTTTTGTAGAGAAAATGACTGAAATGTACAACTCAATTAAAAACATTAAGCTTTTATTTGTTTGTGGAGACTTTAACATAGATTTTCTAAATCCACATGGCCATGTACAAGTAGCTGAATTTTTAGATTCTTTGTTCTGTATGGGATTATATCCTGCGATAACACACCCAACCAGGATTATGACGAATACATCGATGCTTATTGACAACATACTGACATATGTTATTGTTGGGAATTTAATGGGTGGATTACTTATTTGTGACATCAGTGATCACTTACCGGTTTTTGTTGTTTACAATTCTTTAGCTGATAAAGTTTTTCATATTGACACTCCAAATTTCAAAAGAAAAATAACTGAGGAATCTATGGCCAATCTTAGAACAGAGTTATCACACCAAGACTGGCGTGGCATCTATATTAAAGACACTGACCAATCAGCTGAATCATTTATTTCCATTATCTCCAAGTTGTATGATAAACATTGCCCACTTGTGTTAAATGCTGGTCACATGCAAAATACTGACAAACCTTGGATCACTAAGGAACTGCTGAATGCATGTAAAAAGATTTTTTTGTATAAGCAATTTTTAAATCTTAAAACAATTGAGGCTGGGAGTAAATATAAGACATGTAAAAACAAGTTAACCAACATCTTGTGATCTTGTAAAAGCCACTATTACAGGAATTTATTGGGAAAAAAGTAAAACAAACATTAGGGGCACTTGGAAGCTTTTAAATGAAATCATAAATAAGAGAAGAGGCGTTAAAGAATATCCTGCTCTTTTCTGCACAAGTACTGGTACAGTTGTTAAGGAAAATAAAGTTATAGCAGATCACTTTAATGATTATTTTGTAAATGTGGGTAAAACTTTAGTTGATTCAGTTGTCTCTTCTGGAGTGTGCTCTTTGGATTACAGTAAGACAATTAATAAAATTCAGGATTCAATGTTCATTAAAGAAACTGATGAATACGAAATAACTGAAACTGTTCATAAACTCAAGGGAAAAAAATCAACTGACAGCAATAACTTTGATATGTTTTTGATTAAAAACATTATTGATTGTTTTGTTAAACCTTTCATGAATATTTGTAACTTGTCACTAATGACTGGGAATTTCCTTCCGGAATGAAATTAGCTAAAGTGATACCACTGTTTAAAACTGGGGACAAACCTGTCTTTTCAAATTACAGGCCAATCTCACTCCTGCCACAATTTTCCAAAATTTTGGAAAAGGTATTTTTAAAGAGGTTAAATTATTTCATAAATAAACATCACATACTTAGCAAACAGCAATATGGTTTCAGAAAGAAATTGTTGTGAAAGTGTCGTGACACGGACCCACAACAGGGGGCGTTAATGAACGGACAATGGATAAGCCAAAAGTAACAATTTAATGTTGTGAATCGCACAACGACGTACAGACAATAACAATATGGTGGACTGTCAATCATACACCAGGTGACGTGTGGGCAGGCTCGACGATAGAAGACGCCTGGCGAGAGAAGAGCCGGATCCCCACACAGCTTCCACCACCAACGGAGCTGAAGAACACCGGAGCCGCCAAGCCCTGCGCCCCAGGTGGCCGCTGTCTTCAGCAGTCAGACCCGGTACTGCTGGCAGAAAACAGAGACAGTCCTGATGAGTGTGAGTTCGCACACTCAGTAATCCCACAGTCAGTGTTTAGTTAGGAGGGAGCACCTCCACCTCCAATCACACACTCGTGCAGCTCCTGTTTAACCACTTATCTGGTTTGGGGTGTGAGGCGAAGCCGTCGCTGATCACACCAAACGCCAATCCCACAGATAAGGACACACCACAGGAAAACGGCTGCAAAGAAGTTCAGATTAATACTCAATGTGTTGAGTCAGCAGAGAAAATTACCTGAATGGTAGCTGATTTCTCGGCGGGGAGGTGGAGTTGCAGTCCAGCCTTTATGGTGGTGGTGATGAGTAGTGGATGAGTGACAGCTGGTACGGATGATGTGTGACAGCTGTCACTCCTGGTCGCTCCGACGCCCTCTCGTACTTGAAGCCCGCACTTCAAGCAGGGCGCCATCTTGTGGTGGTGGGCCAGCAGTACCTCCTCTTCGGCGGCCCACACAACAGAAATCGCACTACTTCACTGGCTGATTGATTTTGTTGAGCAGATTACAAATGCAGTTGAAAATAAGTAATATACTGTAGGGGTCTTTTTTGATTTACAGAAAGCATTTGACACTATAGACCATACTGTGCTATTGGGCAAACTATAGATGTATGGTATCAGGGGATTGGCATACAATTAGATAGTTAGCTATTTATACAATAGGTATCAGTGTGTACATATTGGTGGGACAGATTCTGAGCTCATGAAAATCACTTGTGGGGTGCCCCAGGGTTCAGTTCTGGGGCCGTTGTTGTTTCTTCTGTATATTAATGACATATGTTTGGTTTCCAAGTCTGTCAGTTGTATTTTGTTTGCTGATAATACGACTGTGTTTTGTAGTGGGGATCACTTGGGACAGACCTTGGACATGATGGAGAAGGAGCTACAGAAGTATAAACAATGATTTAATTCAAAAAAATTATCGCTCCACTATGGTAAAACAAAGCTTATCATATTTGGAAACAAGTCCAGGAATTCCTGCAGAAATTTATCATTAAATGATATTGAAAGTGAAACTGTAACTGATACAAAAATTCTTGGTGTTGTTACTGATGATAAACTGAGCTGGAAAATGCATATTAATTTTGTTAAATCTAAAATGTCAAAAGCCATTGCAATTTTGCATAAAGCGTGAGATTTCAATTCCCAACACTCATTAACTATTTTATATCATTCATTGCTCGTTCCATATATGACCTACTGCATTGAAGTTTGGGGAAATACATATAAAACTAATACTAATCCAATGTTTTTGTTGCAAAAGAAAGCGATAAGAATTATTTGTAACAAATCATATTGCGAGCCAACGAATCCACTGTTTTCACGTTTACATTTTCTAAAATTCTGGGATTTTGTTGACTACATTACAATACAAATTATGTGTAAAGTTAAAAATAAACTATTGCCACAACATGTCCAGGATCTGTTTAAACTAAGGGACTCCAGTTATAACTTCAGAGGAATTTTGTTTTAGGAGAAATTGAAGATCCAAACTACTGCAAAGAGTCACTGTGTTTCTGTTAAAGGGGTTAACACCTGGAACAACTGTCCTGACAACATTAAAGTACTTGGTACTTTGGTGTGCTTTAGGAGGCATTACAAGAATTATAAAATTTCTTGTTATAATTGAAGACTTGGGTTTATTGTTTTTGTTACTGCTTCTGGTATTGTGGGTTGTGTGACAGTGTTTGTCTGGTAGAATTCTGAAAATTGTGTTTATGGTTGCATGCTTATATAAATGCATGTACATATATAATTTTTATTTTTAGTATAAGGGGTGGGCATTTACAAGCTTTGCTTCTGCCTTCAACCTTTCGGCCACACGGGATCTTTGTAAAGTTGTTTTGGTTGCTCTAGTTTCTCATTAACGTTTACAAGATATATGAGAAACATATTAGATTTATGCAGAAATAAACTGTTTCTGGGCATTTTCCACCATCTTGGATTATTTTATTCAAGAGAGCAGCCATATGACATCACTGTGCATCTCTGTTCTGATTGGTTGTTACCATGTGCTACCCAGCATCCCTTGCTCACGTTGAGGAAAACCCCTGTGTGATCTATGACAATGCTATGGTCATTATCATACACCGTATGGTTCACCACCAAACGTACTTCAAGCCCATCTGTTCTTTTGAAATATCCCCTTCAGGGGAACTATTTATTAATTTTTTCAAGAACATTCTTTTAAAGATTTTAATCATTTTAAAAAACCTAAAGGTGGTAGGTACCCTTTTAAGGAATAACTTTTACAAAAGTAATTTTTCACTAAAGGATTTGTGGAATGCAACATTTTTATCACAGCTGCAACACAAAAGGATGATGGTGATTTTGCTTTGAATTAAATTCACATACTTTTGGGTGGTCTGTGTGTGTGTGGGGGGGGGGGGGGGGGGGGGGGGGCGGTGTAACCATAAAGCGGAGAAGTCAACGGGAATATCAAGATTTATTTCGGGTCATTCCTCGTTATTCCCAGAATAAGATGAGATGAAAAACAGAGATGACAAACCGCTGAAATAAAAAACAGAACTGAGGTTAATAGTTCTCAATTTCCACAGCTGAAACTTTTATTGATGCGTTAACCACCCGCTCTGTGCGTAACTATGAATATGTTTAGCTTTCTTTAGATGCTTCAAAGATCAATAACCATCTAATTAATAATCCTTTGTACCCTAAAATCTTAAATCTTGTTTAAAATCATAAGACATGTATGTATGTCTGTAATGTATGTAGACACAAAATACCACATACCATAAATGTTGCATGTATTGTGTTGTTATAACATCAACATCACTCTCTCATCTTCAACCACTTATCAGGGATCAGGTCGCAGGGCCAACAGCTCCAGCAAAGGACCCCAGACTTCCCTTTCCTGGGCTACACTGACCACCTCTGACTGAGGGATCCCGAGGCATTCCCAGGCCAGTGTGGAGATACAATCTCTCCACTTAGTCCTGGGTCTTCCCCAGCGTCTCCTTCCAGATGGACGTGCCTGGAACACCTCCCGAGGGAGGCGCCCAGGAGGCATCCTTACCAGATGCCCGAACCACCTCAACTGGCTCCTTTCAAAATGAAGGAGCAGCAGCTCTACTCCAAACATCAGGCATCAGAAAGACAAGAAATACAGCATATTTTACCAACCTTAAACAACAATAAAAACAGGAAATACGAAGATGATCGCCAGCCACTAGCCCTAAGCTTCACTAAAAGACCCAGAACTTAGATAAAGTTGAGGCCGCGGCCCTCTCCGTTTCCTAATAAAATGAATTAAAAGAGTAAAAAGCGTAAAACTATACTATGCCATTATGCTAGCCATACGAAAGGGCAAATAAGTGCGTCGTAAAACTATACTATGCCATTATGCTAGCCATACGAAAGGGCAAATAAGTGCGTCTTAAGTCTGGACTTGAAAGTCTCCACAGAATCTGACTTTTATTGACGCAGGGAGATCATTCCACAGAACAGGGGCATGATAAGAGAAAGCTCTATGACCCACAGACTTTTTATTCACTCTAAGGACACAAAGTAGTCCTGCACCCTGAGAACGTAAAGCCCGGGCCAGTACGTAAGGTTTAATTAGGTCAGCTAGGTAGGAAGGTGCCAGTCAATGAATCATTTTATAGACTAGTAGCTTAACCTTAAAATCTGATCTCACTGGGACAGGAAGCCAGTGTAGGGATGCCAAAGTGGGTGTAATGTAGTCAAACTTTCTGCTTTGTGTCAAAGGTCTGGCTACAGCATTTTGAACCAGTTGGAGAGCCCTAATGCTGGACTGCAGTAAACCAGAAAATACAACATTGCAGTAGTCCAATCTAGAAGAGATAAACGCATGGATCAGGGTCTCAGTATCAGCCACAGACACGATGGGATGAATCTTCGCTATATATTGCAGGTGGAAGAAAGCAGTCCTTGTAATATTTCTAATGTGGAGGTCAAAGGACAATGTAGAATCAAAAATTACCCAAAGGTTCCTCACTTTGTCAGTGTGATGTATGACACATGAGCCTAGGCTAAGCGTTAACTGGTCAAATTGATGCCGATGTCTCACTAGACCAAAAACCATCATTTCAGTCTTATCAGAGTTTAAAAGTAGGCAGTTTCTAGACATCCAACTTCTCACTGATACAAGACAATCATCGAAGGATTTCATGTGAATGAAATTACCAGCAGTTAGCAGCATGTATAACTGAGTATCATCAGCATAGCAGTGAAAGGTAATCCCAAAGCGCCGCAATATGTGCCCAAGGGTGGGCCAAGGACAGACTCCTGTGGAACCCCAAATTTCATCTCACTAAGGTTAGAGGTAGTGTTACTGTACAAAACACAGTGACAACGACTGGTCAAGTATAACATCCACCATGCAAGGGCACTCCCAGTAATCCCAAAATAATTTTCCAGCCTATCAAGTAGAATATGATGATCCACGGTATCAAACGCAGCACTGAGATCTAACAGCACCAGAACCATAGTGGTGTCCGAATCCATTGCAAGCAACTCATTCGCCACTTTTGTGAGAGCCGTCTCTGTGGAATGATATTTTCTAAAAGCAGACTGCAGTGGCTCAAAGAGATTATTCTCAGTATGATAGTCCATGAGCTGCTGTGACACCACTTCTTCCAGAATTTTAGAGCAAAATGATAGGTTTGATATCAGCCAATAGTTTTTCAATACAATAGGGTGAAGATTAGGTTTCTTAAGTAATGGTTTAATCACTGCAGATTTGAAACATTTAGGAACAGATCTAGAAGTTAACGAAAGATTAATAATTTCCAGCACAGTCTGCCCAAGAGTGGGCCACAGGTCCTTAAACAGTTTTGTTGGTATCGGATCAAATAAACAGGTTGTGCTTTTTGTTGACGTTATGAGTTTCATCAACATGCCAAGACAGATACTCTCAGATTCTGTAAATCTGTGTAATACATCAGTAATGGCACCCACCTCATGACCTCAAGCATAAGCCTTGAGGTATAGAACAGAAATGGCATAGTTCAAAATTAGAAGTATTCCACCTTGTGTGGCATGATGCTGTCTTAAGGGCCTTTCACATTGAACATGTCGGAAGCTTCACACAACGCATACCAATGCTTTAACGCATCCGACGCGTGACGTCAGACACTTTGCTTTAGAAGCAGCAAGGGGGCAGAGATTGCTACGTCACACTCTGGCTGTTTCAACAACCTGAAAAAAGTTCAGCGATCGCCATCTTGAATTTCCTGAACCACAAAAAAGCTTTAAAAAACAGCAGTAGAACGATTCTCCCATCACCCTGCTGGGAGAAGCTTTTTTCAGCTACTTTTCGGAGTGACGCAGACTGAGGGAGGACTGACGACTTGGTGAGATATCAATCAAACCGCGACAGTGGGCCAACCTGCACGGAGAACACGGTCTTCAGGCATCATCACTGGGCAGACCGAGGCAGGCAGCCGGGGTGATGGAGCAAACCCACTCAGTCCGAAATCTCCCACTTTTTGGATATATGCAAAGTCCCAGTTTGCCCAACGGAGTTTATTTCTGCAGCTTTATCGAGGTGAGAATAAAATAAAAGTAAAACGTGATGTTTACTGCACTGTTGTGAAGGTTTATTGACTGGCTAAC
This sequence comes from Thalassophryne amazonica, assembly GCF_902500255.1. Classification (NCBI taxonomy): domain Eukaryota; kingdom Metazoa; phylum Chordata; class Actinopteri; order Batrachoidiformes; family Batrachoididae; genus Thalassophryne; species Thalassophryne amazonica. Next base: position 85,328,690 of record NC_047113.1, on the reverse strand, counting down.
ATTAGCTTAGCCTTTTAGCACAGTTGATCTGAGTGAACGCTTTAATTTGTAAATGGTTCAGTATTTCTTATTTTTACCAAATAAAGCTACAGCTGTTGTCAGACACCACAAAAGCTCAACTTTAAATAACTTTTTTTTTTCGGGCATTTTTTTCCATCGTTTTTTCCGTTTTTTTTTTTTTTTTATACATAAACTGTTTAGTGTTTCTTTATATTTAAAGAAATTATTTTATTTGTCCCAGTCAGGAACATTTGCTGTGCAGACAACCAAACTTCCATTGATGAGCTGAACACCACGAAGTCCAGTCGAAAGAAAACATCTCTGCTCTTCAAAATAGGACAAAAGTGTCTTCGTTGACACCACCAGAGTTCAAAGCTGCAGAAGAGACCTTCATCTGGTCCCGAGAATCCAGCATAACCACCTGCTTCTAAATAAAAGGCTCTTTGAACAGCAACTATTTTATTATTTTTTAAAAAGCTGTTTCATTTTATATTTTAACAATAAATGAACGGATCATTAAAAATGTCCACGAATCAAAGTCAAAAGACATTTGCACAAGTAGAAGCTCTCCACTTATTGTGCTCAAAGTCATATTTTAGAAATGACTGTCCTGATAACAACATTAAAGGCAATTACATATTTTGGCGAAATTACAAGTTGAAATGACTATATAAAAAATTCATCATGAGGTTTATGTCACAGAAATCCTACTTTACAATCACACTGCAGTCATTGTTAAATTATTTTCTGTTGCATTTATAATAAACATTTGTATTTATTTGCAGTGTCTGTTTTTCTGGTTGAAATGAGATATAAATAATCTACCAGACTTAAAAAATGTACACATTTCCATGTTATTTTGTCTAAAAATAAATGTCCGAGGTTCCTTATGTTAAACAAGAAATTATCTAATCTGAAATAACAGGTGGTTTTAATTTACAGATGAAAGGTTTCTAAAGAACCATTTATTGATTTATTTAGCTATTTTAATTACAAGTGTTCTAAACTTTTTTAAACAGTAATCAGAAATTCTGAGGTAACAAACAACAACAAAAAACATTTCCAAGGATTCTTCTTCAGAAAACTGCTCTAGAAATGAGCAGTCCTGTGACACGTTTCTGTTTTGTACAGATCAGTGGTTTCTGCCACTAGTCTTCTGTGTTTTGGCCCGACACGTCGTTCCTATTGGACAGCGCGAAGCTACAGCACAGCTCAGATCGTCAAAAGTTGGATTGGGTTGAACTTTGACCACGTCAGCCTGCCGACAAGCTGCAATGCGCGCTCCCATCAGAAGCGTCGCTTTAGCTCGGCTTTTGACGCGACGCTTCTGACGCCTCTAAAAAGCAACGCGTCTCATTGAAAATAATGCTTTTTAGACCAATTTTTGACACTTCTGATGCTTCTGACACTTTCAGTGTGAAAGGCCTGTAGTTCGCTTTCCTTTTACAGCACAAGATTGCTTGGATTACTTTGAGAAGAAAATAGAAGACATTAGGTTAAACATATCCCAGCATGCCTCAACCCAGCCACTACACTGGTAACTGTGTTTTGGGAGCGCAGTTTTAACAAAGGTGGCGCAATCATGTCGAGTGTTGTTTTGAGCACTGATGTTAAACTATCCACTATCTATCATATTTATCCACTATAAACTATCACAGACCGATGAAGCCGACATGACCACATCATCTGCAAAAAGCAGTGATGAGACCCTGAGCCCATCAAACTGGAAACCCTCCTCCCCCCACTACGCCTTGATATCCTGTCTATGAATATCACAAACAGGATTGGTGACAAGGCGTAAGCCTGACGGAGGTCAACCCCCACCAGAAACATGTCCAACTTACTCCTGAGCACCCGAACACAGCTCTCGCTTTGTGAGTACAGAGATTGGATGGCCCTGAGAAGGGACCCCCTCACTCCATACTCCCACAGCACCTCCCACAGTATGTCCCAGGGTACCCGATCATACACCTTCTCCAAGTCCACAAAGCAGATGTAGACTGGATGGGCATACTCCCAGGCCCCTTCCAGGATCCTTGTGAGAATGAAGAGCTGGTGGGTTGTTTCACGACCAGGATGCAACCTGCATTCTTCCTCTTAGTCAGAGGTTCGTCTATCAGCCGATCCCTCCTTTGAAGCACCCTGGAGTAGACTATACCGGGGAGGCTGAGTAATGTGATGCCCCTGTAATTGGCACACACTCTCTGGTCCCCTTTTTAAAATATGGGGACCACCACCCCAGTGTGCCACTCCTTAGGCACTATCCCAGACCTCAGCGCAATGTTGAAGAGATGTCTCATCCAAGACAGTACCTCCACACCCACAGCTTTCAGCATTTCTGGTTGGATCTCAGCAAACTCTGGGGCCTTGCCACTGTGGAGTTGTTTGACTACCTCAGTGACTTCCACTAGGGAAATTGATGATAATCCTCCATCAGCTTCCAGCTCTACCCCTACTGTAGAGGGTGCTCTGGTCTGATGCAGGAGTTCCTCAAAGTGTTCTTTCCCGCGGTGGATTACATCCTCAGTTGTGGTCAACAGAGTCCCATCCTTACTGTAGACAACTTGGATTGTTCCAGGTTTTCCCCTCCTGAGGTGCCTCACGGTCCACCAGAAGCACCTTGGTGCTGACCAAAAGTCCTTCTCCATAGTTGCTCTGAACTCCTCCCATACCCGCTGCTTTGCCTCCCCCACAGCAAAGGCTGCCGCCCTTTGGGCCTGTCGGTACCTTGCAACTGCCTCCGGAGTCCTCAGAGATAACATATCACAGAAGGACTCCTTCTTCAGTCGGACGGCTTCCCTGACCACTGATGTCCACCACGGTGTTCAAGGGTTGCCACCTCTTGAGGCACCTAAGACCTTCAGGCCACAGCTCTCCGCTGCAGCTTCAGCAACTGAAGCTTTGAACATTGCCCATTCTGGTTCAGTGCCCCCATCCTCCACAGGGATGCCCAAAAAGTTCCACCAGAGGTGTGAGTTAAAGATCTGTTGGACAGTGGGCTCCTTGAGACATTCCCAGTTCACCTGCACTATCCGTTTACCAGGTCTGTCCAAAGTCCACCCCCATCCTCTGATCCAACTCACCACCAGATGGTGATCAGTTGACAGCTCTGCCCCTCTCTTCACCCGAGTGTCCAGAACAAGCGGCCTCAAATCAGATGATACGATCACAAAATCGATCATCAGCCTAGGGTGCTCTGGTACCATGTGGGTGATTCTTAGACTACGGGCACTTATTATGTCCTTTGATCATATTGTATGAAAAACAGAAAAAAGGGGAAATTTCACACTTTTATAGTTATCTTTACAATGAAAGTGTGTTAAGAAATTTGTTCTAGTAGTCTATGATGACTTTTTCACCTTTTTTCAGCATCATTATATGCAAATATTGCCGTTTTGTGCTTGTCCCACACCCAGACTTTTGATCTTCAATGATAAAAATGAATGGTAAAGAAATGTTTTTTCTAATGTTTTAAAATATCTCTGAATAAAATATCAGTAAAATAATCAAAACATAATTGGGGTATTCAATGTCATACAACTGTTGTGATTTTTTTTAAACAAAATGTAGTTGTCCCACACTATTGCCGTAATTTCCACCACAACACTAATGTCCCTTTAAACAGTTTGTATGAAAGATTGTTTGGGTAGTTTCTATGGAGATAAACAGTGACATCAGAGCACATGTATATAGTGCCAAATCACAACAAACAGTTGCCCCAAGGTGCTTTATATTGTAAGGCAATGGTGTGGTGGAAATTACATTTACAAGGGCAATAGTGCCCGTAGTTAAAGAATCACCTATGTACACTTAAGAGCATGCTTATGTTTGAACATGGTGTTCGTTATGGACAGTCCGTGACTAGCACAGAAGTCCAATAACAAACAACCATTCGGGTTTAGATCTGGGAGGCTGTTCCTCCCAACATCAACATTTTTCAAAGAGCTTGAAGTACAGCAAATGAGAAAGGTGTAAAAATGATGTTATTTTAATTGTCCTTTATCAGCATGCTGCTAACAGTCACCTAGTTGCTATTGTTGCCCCTGAAATAAAATAAAAAATTGCTCAAATCACGTATCCGAAGAACAACACTGTCCAGGTCTGTGACGCAACCTGAAGATGAAACTGAACAGAAAACTCAGCGTAAGGCAGCACTTTAATAGCTGCTGCAGTTCTCTAACATATGCATCAGGGCATTCAAAATAGCCTCATGGGGATGCTAGTTGTGCATCCTCACTCAGATTAAATTTTCTGCTCTGTGAGCAGATCCAACATGAAATTGTTCTCAGATTTTAGTGGTGACGTTTGTTTAAACAGACTGATTGAAATTTGGATGCGTCCAATAATGTGTTATTAAAATCAGTGTCTGCCTGAAAGACAGTCAAGCGAAGTTATACGTATACATCAGCGATTCATTGTGTCGTCTTCATGTCGTATACAGGATAAACGTTTGGAGACACTCGTACTGTCACTTACGGTCCTCTTCATACAGACTACTTAACATTTTTATTGTCAGAGATTTGTCTTAGTCAGGCTGTTTGTTTGTGTGGGCTGCACATTAATATGTATGACTGTGTATCCATATGTATGATTGTGTGAATAATAATGACCTGACTGTGAGTGCTGTATGTGTGTTGTATGCTCGCCAGCGGCCTTATTTTCCATCAGTCAGACTGAGTTCAGCCCCAGACTCCTCTGTGACTGTGACAGCTCCTTTGACTTCTTTATCTGTTTGCTTCTTTGACTATTTGCCAACCTGTGAGCACCTCCTTCTGTTTGTCTGTCTGTGGACACAGCAACATTGGACAGCTATCAATGCCATTTTTACAGTTGCCAGGAAATTCCACACCTCCAGCAAATGCAGAAACACTGACTAATAGAAAAAATACACCTGCATCAAATCAACAACAGGTAGTGGCATCAAAATGCTTGCAAATGCAGAGAAATTAAAGAGCTTTAACCTGCAGCAAAATGTAATAATTGTGATTTTATAGTTTGTCTGCTGCAAGATCAGAGTACGCACACAAACAAGAAACAGCCATAATTAAAAAAAACAAAACAGAACACAGTGGAACTACTAACAACACAAAAAGAGGTTCCTGCATGGAGGACTTTCACACACACAGTTCAATGCATCATAGGCAACAGCACAGACCTGTACAGCTCACTACACTCTAAAAAACAAGAGCAATCAGAGATTTCTGACGACCACCAATCTGACGATCACCTCAAAAATTCACTGGAGTCTTCCATACCCTAATATCTATCTGTGGTGCAAATTTGGTGGGAATCCGTGAAGTAGTTTTGACATCATCCTTCAAAGCATATACATACAAGGTCTATTAGAAAAGTGTCCGACTTTATTATTTTTTTTAAAAAACATATGGATTTGAATCACATGAGTTTTTTCACGCCTGTCGGTGACGTCATTTGCCTGTGAGCACGCCTTGTGGAAGGAGTGGTCCAGCCCCCTCGTCGGAATTCCTTTGTCTGAGAAGTTGTTGAGAGACTGGCGCTGTGCTTCATCAAAATTTTTTCCAAAACTGTGAGGCACATCCGAGTGGACACCATTCGACAAATTAAGCTGGTTTTCGGTGAAAATTTTAACGGCTGATGAGAGATTTTGGATTGTTTCTATCGCTGTAAGGACTTCCCACGGAGCGGGACGTCGCACAGCGCTCCGAGGCAACGTCGTCATCCTGTCTCAAGCTGAAAACCTCCAAATTTAAGCCTCTGTTGACCCAGGACGTCGTGAGAGAGCAGAGAACTTTCAGAAGAAGTCGGAATCAGCAGTTTATCCGGACATTCCACTGTTAAAGGAGATTTTTTTAATGAAAGACGTGCGGACGGATTGGCGCGTCGGCTTGCAGCCGGCGCAGCGCGCCCGCCACAGGAAAAACGCCTCTGTTGGAAGCCTTAAGGACAAGTTGGAACATGCCCTGCTGTTAAACAATTTCTCAGATAGTCACTCAACTGAAAGCCACCAAAAGCCGCCTGGATTTTACAAATGGTTATCAACACGGAGGTGTTGGTGGGAGGTGGGAAAAATTTGCAAATGGCCACCTTAAATACCCTTTCTCATGATTAGATTCACCTGTGTAAGGAGGTCAAGGGGTCAAGGGTCAATGAGCTTACCAAACCAATTTTGTGTTCCAATAATTAGTGTTAAATGTATTCAAATCAATAAAATGACAAGGGTACCCAAATGTATGAACCTGCCTAGTTTTGTTTAAATAATTATTGCACACTTTCTGTAAATACTAAAAACTTCATTTCACTTCTCAAATATATTTGTGTTCGTCTGCTGTGTGATATATTTAACAGAAATTTCTGATCCAGACAACCAATGATGTATAAAGGAAAATCATGAAAATTATCAGGGGTGCTCAAACTTTTGCATACAACTGTATCTGTCTGTGGTGCAAATTTGCTTAGAATCCGGTTGGTTAGAATCCGTGAAGTAGTTTTGACATAATCCTTCAGAACCTATATAAGGTGGAATTTTGATCCAGAATCTGGATCCAGATCCGGAACACCTCAAAAATTAGTGGAGTCTTCCATGGCCTAATATGTTTCTGTGGTGAAACCTTTGTCAAAATCTATGCAGTAGTTTCGACGTAATCCTGCAAACAGACAGATAGATAGACAGACAGATGGATAAATAAATAAATAAATAAATAAACACCGATGATTTTATTACGTCCTTGGCGGATGTAATAAATAAATACATTCTTGGTGGCTGTAATAAATAAAAAGGATTCTTGAGGGTTTCTGTATAACTTAAATTAATGTGTCATTTGGGCATTTATTCACATGTATATTTTAGTTCATTATTTCCAGTTGTTGGTATAAAATTGTTTACAATTTAAAGCAAAAACAACAGCTAAAAACAACTGGACAGTGTTGTATAAAGTACCGGAAAATCACACTTAACTAAAAGTACAGATACCCATTAAAAAAATGACTTTGGTAGAAGTTCAAGTCACTGATTGAAATGCTACTAAAGTAAAAGCCTTAAAGTATCTAGTATTTATTGTACTTAACTATGACAAGTAATGTACAACTAAATGTACTCAAGTATTGAAAGTAAAAGTACAAGTAAATGTTAATAATCAAAAACAGACTGCTTTTTTTTTTTATAAAAGTTTATCTAGGCTTGTAAATGACTGGTAGTATTGAAAATACTGAAAATTGTGCACATTACACAAAAATACTTCAGAAACAAGGTTTCAAAACTTAAACAAGAGTAGGGTACTCACTAGGTGTTCACAGGAAACAGTTATTTATTTCTATATGTATTTATTTATTTTCATTGTTACATGGTTTTTATCTTTTCTGTTGTGTTTGTTTCATTAGGTTCTTTTTGTCTCTTTCTCTAAAATTGTATTGTAACATTATTAGTCTATTATTATTGACTATTATTGTCTATTATGTAGACTATTATTGTTGTTGCTATAATATATGAATAAAAATAAATTAAAAAAATTACAATTTGACTCTTTTACGACAATGAACGCTGAGCCATTAATTATACAGAAAACAAATCAACACAAACGTGCTGATGTGAACAGCTTAATGCTAACTTTAACATTGAAAACGCCATAGACATGCTAACGCGTTAGCATCGGTCCCGTTTTTAAGTTATAAAATACATCTATCAACTGTTTCAGAAGACCATAACAGGTCAGTTTAACATAAAAATATTAAATATTACTCACAGACATATGCTCTTCAGGGTTTTAGTGGGAAAAAAATTAGGATAAAGCGAAATAAAATCTACGAATCGTAGATCAAAACACTGCTTCGACCTGCGAATCACTGCTTAGATTGGTTCAAGGTTCAAAGCAAAGCCGCGCTGCAGAAAATTGATTACAGACCCGCTGCAGATCTGTAATCAATGTAGAGAAATGATCATTTTCCTGACAAACACCCCCCAAGTCCGCAACTGCAAAAAAGCCTACCGGACATGCCTCATAACAAATCGGCCTGACTTCGTTGCAGTCACTAGTAATCAGTGGTGTCTCTGGGTGAAAACACGACTTTTTTCGTGTGTGTGTGTGTGTGTGTGTGTGTGTGTGTGTGTGTGTGTGTGTGTGTGTGTGTGTGTGTGTGTGTGTGTGTGTGTGTGTGTGTGTGTGTATGGGGGGGGCTTGTAACGAGTAACGGCATGGCACATAGAAAATGTATCGGAGTAGAAGTATGCAATTAAGGTCGGAAATGTAGTGAAGTAAAAGTGAAAGTAAGCTGAATTTAAAAAACTCAAATAAACTACAAAGTCGCCCAAAACGTACTTAAGTACAGTAGTGAAGTATTTTACTTCGTTACTATACAACACTGCAACTGGACAGTGGTTTTCAAATAAACAGTCTGATCATAAAACTGGAACTGTGATCTGTAATTTATTCTGAATTAAATTAAATACGTTACTAAATAAATTACAAAATTAAGGTAACATTTTGCACAAACAATTCTGAGTAGAACGGAAGAACAATAAAAAAGGTACTTAACACCAAAATCTTTTAATGAGGTTGTTTCAATGTAATTAACTTGTAGGGGACAAAGAAAATCAAGTGTATCAAGTGTAAACTGTTGTGTGGGCCGCTGAAGAGGAGGTACTGCTGGCCCACCACCACCAGAGGGCGCCCTGCTTGGAGTGCGGGCTCCAAGCACGAGAGGGCGCCAGACCTAGAAGAAGTGACAGCTGTCATTCATCCCCTGCACCAGCTGTCACTCGTTCATCATCATCACCACCATAAAAGCCGGACTGCAACTCCACCTCCTCGCCGAGAAATCGACTACCAGTACCAAGGTAATTTCTCTGCTGACTAACACTGTGTGTGTAATAACTGGAACTTCTATTTGCAGCCATTTTCCTGGAGTGTTGCCTTATCTGGAGGATTGGCGTTTGGTGTGACAGCGACGGCTTCGCCTCACACCCCATCTCAGATAAGTGGTTGACCAGGAGCTGCACGAGTGTGTGTGATTTGGAGGTGGAGGTGCTCCCTCCTAACTGTGTTTGGACTGTGAATTACTGAGTGTGCGGACTCACACTCACACATCATATCTTTGCTTTCTGCCAGCAGTACCAGGGTCGACAGCCGAAGACAGAGGCCACCTGGGGACTCGGGACTTGGCGGCTCCGGTGTTCTTCAGACCATTGGTGGTGGAAGCCGTGTGGGACGTGGCTTCTCTCTCGTCAGGGGTCTTCTATCTTCGAGCCTGCCCACACGTCACCTGGTGTTTATTGACTGTGAAGATTACTGCACGTTTCGTTGTGTATTATCACAACATTAAATTGTTACCTTTTGTCCGTTCATTTGCACCCCCTGTTGTGGGTCCGTGCTACGACACCTTCCCAACAGTAAACTACTTAAATAAATGCTTTCTAAACCTTTTATATTTTACTATTAAAGGCCTGTAGCAGTTTCTGCAAAGTTACCTTAAGTTTTTTTAATTAAACCCATGTGTTCTTTTTTAGCGTGTGACCAAGTTAACGTTTTGATGATTTTACTCTTAATCTTGTTACATTTTTTGAGACATTATTTTGTTACGTCTGCCAAAGACATTTTAATTATGTATTTGTCTGTTTGCTATTAGCAGAAGTACGTCAAAACTATTTCATGGATTCTCACCATATTTTCATCACAGATAGATATTAGGTCATGGAAGACTCCACCAAATTTTTGCAGTGATCTGGATCCGGATTCTGGATCAGGATTTCACTTTGTAGACTTTTAAGAATTACGTCAGAACTACTTCACAGATACGACATCACGATGCAAAACCAACATCAGGAAGACACTATTTTCTTTCAGCTTGTGAATTAAATATCACACAAATATCACATCATCTTGATCAGTCAGACCATTTTTGATCAGTATGCAATTATTGCATTGTGTTGTGGAATCTGGATCCAGGTATAGTCATGATGTTAATCACACATCTGTTTTTCTGAGTCCTTGTGAACCCTTGGTAGACGTCAGAAATCTCAGATTGCTCTTGTTCGCGATGCATTCCGCAGTCTGTCAATAGACCTCTTTTTGAGTTGTTAGTGCTTGTTGTGAAGAGTTCTTCACACTGCAGCTATTTGGAACCCATCTGTGTTTTTCGTGCATTCCTGATTTACAATGTGATCGATGTGCGATCAGTGTTTCATTGGGAACAACTTAAAACCCCATGAACCCAAGGTATATAAGCTCCCGAGCTTCTAGCAGATAAGCAGAAATAGAAAGACGGAAATTCATTTGCAAAGCCTGATGTTTAGAAATGCTTTTGAACAGCTCAAACTTCGGTGCTGAATGACACAAAACCAAATTACATGTAATAATAATAATGAATAATTAGTTAATGTACAGCTCTGGGGGTCAGGTTACACATATTGTTAATGCTACAAAACATTAGCTGCATTTTCCTCGTGGGGATCCCCCCCCCCCCCCCCCCACACACACACACACACCTCCTTAGAATGTAATTTTGTGGGATTTGCTTTTGTTTAAAAAAACAGTTGACTGTGCAGATTAGCCCCTCCCAATCCGTTGCTAATTTAATACTTAAAATAATAATCATAAAAAACACCCCCAGCTGTAGAAAACAGTTCACATCCGTCTGTTTCTATGATCCCAAATAGGTCATGCTGAATTTTTCTTTCTTCCGTGAGGCTTCCACTTGAGTTCATCACTTACAAAAGTGTGTCAAGTGATTAATCTCAGGTAGCAGAATGGAAAAGGTTACACAGTGATGTCATCCAGTATGATCAGAATGAATGTCTGAGCTGGCATGCTGTGCAAAAACAAAAACAAGTCTCATTTGTCCTTCCTAAACCTCTCAGGGGTCGTTCACAGAGCACACATAAATGTTTTCCACTTAAGGAAGCAAAAATATTCCCTGGAGTTCCCTGAATCTCCGCACTGCATCCACACTAGTGAACTTTCCCACACAATGTTAAATCAGATTTTCTCAGTTTTGGGTGAGATTTTAAATGAAAATATTGAAAATGTCATTATTTTTATTATTTCACATTATTATTAATATATTTTTTTAAGTTATCATTACCATATTGTGCAGAAGATGTGCCTCATTATAAGACGCCCCATCTTTTTTCAAATGAAATAAAACTTTATGAAGAGCAAATCTTGTTCTTATTTATTTATTTATTTGTGTATTTGTGTATTTTTTTATTTTTTTTATTCATTTAATTATAATACATATCTTACTAACTAACTAGCTATTACCTTAAGAATCATCTTAACCAACCTTCTAATTTTGACAAAGTCGGCATTGACAAAAATGTCAGGTACCCCCGTGATCTTTGCCCCCCCCCAATCACCACCAAGCTTTCGAACCTCAAGTTGGGAGCCAGGACTTTAAACAACACAAATACATTGAAGTTAAATGTAACCTTGTAATGTTGCTGATGTGTAGTATTTTTTAAGTATCTTGTGTGTTTTAGGTACATGACTGCAGCACAAATGAGAACATAATAGAGGAACAGGACTCGTGTTCCTGCAGTGACAGATTACAGATTTACCCTTTTGTTGAGGTGTTGGACAATTTAACACTCACTGGTAATGTGGGTGTTGTGCTAATGAGGTTGGCGCAGCCCGCTGGTTTTACTGGTGAAGTGTCTGGAGTCACGCTGAGGGCCTAAACCAAAATAAAAGTCAGTTTTTATCCTCACCGTCGCCTGCGGTGTGGCTCAGTCAGATGGAGACCGTTTAATCCAGACTTCAGTGTGCAGCTTCGACATTTAGTGCACAGCTGCGGTGAGCAAAGCTCAGCCGTCCACAGGGAGGCCGCAGCACAGCTGTGGAGTCGTTACAGTCAATTAACGGCACTAATTGGTAATCCTACCTCAAGACTTTACCGCTGTAGAGCTGCTGCTTTTATCTGGCTTCTTTTTGCACCAACAGCTCACAAATAACTGAGGAACCATCTGGTGAAGATTTTAAACTTCTAGAAAATGCCATCAAACACAAAATCCTGAAAGTTCGCTGTAGTTCGCTCTCCTTTTACAGCACAAGATTTCCTGGATTACTTTGAGAAGAAAATACATTAGGACAGAAGACATTAGAAGACATTAGGTTAAATATATCCCAGCAGGCCTCAACCCACCCACTACACCCTGCTATTGAGGTGGGCACCATTACTGAGGTATTACATAGATTTACAGAATTTGAGAGTATCTCAGTAAGCATTCTGATGAAACTCGCAACGTAAACAAAAAGCACAACCTGTTTATTTGATCCTATACCAACAAAACTGTTTAAGGACCTGTGGCCCACTCTTGAGCCAACTGTGCCGGAAATTATTAATCTGTCTTTAACTTCTGGATCTGTTCCTAAATCTTTCAAATCTGCAGTGATTAAACCATTACTTAAGAAACATAATATTGACCATAGTGTATTGAAAAACTATTGGTGATATCAAATCTGTCATTTTGCTCTAAAATCTGGAATAAGTGGTGTCATGGCAGCTCGTGGACTATCTTACTGAGAATAATCTCTTTGAGTCACTGCAGTCTGCTTGTAGAAAATATCATTCCACAGAGACGGCTCTCACAAAAGTGGCGAATGATCTGCTTGCAATGGATTCAGACACCAAAACAGTTCTGGTACTATTAGATCTCAGTGCTGCATTTGATACAGTGGATCATCATATTCTACTTGATAGGCTGGAAAATCACTTTGGGATTACTGGGAGTGCCCTTGCATGGTCAACGTCATACTTGACCAGTCGTTGTCACTGTGTTTTGTATAGTAACACTACCTCTAACCTTAGTGAGATGAAATTTGGGGTTCCAAAGTCTGTCTTAGGCCCACCCTTGGGCACATATTGCGGTGCTTTGGGATTACCTTTCACTGCTATGCTGATGATACTCAGTTATACATGCCGCTAACTGCTGGTAATCTCATTCACATGAAATCCTTCAAAGATTGCCTTGTATCAGTGAGAAGTTGGATATCTAGAAACTTCCTACTTTTAAACTCTGATAAGACGGAAATGATGGTTTTTGGTCAAGTCAGACATCGGCATCAATTTGACCAGTTAACGCTTAGCCTAGGCTCATGTGTCATACATCACACTGACAAAGTGAGGAACCTTTGGGTAATTTTTGATTCTACATTGTCCTTTGACCTCCACATTAGAAATATTACAAGGACTGCTTTCTTCCACCTGTAAAATATAGCGAAGATTCATCTACATCCTGTCTGTGGCTGATACTGAGACCCTGATCCATGCATTTATCTCTTCTAGATTGGACTACTGCAATGTACTATTGTCTGGTTTGCCACAGTCCAGCATTAGGGCTCTCCAATTTGTTCAAAATGCTGCAGCCAGACTTTTGACACGAAGCAGAAAGTTCGACCACATTACACCCATTTTGGCATCCCTTCACTGGCTTCCTGTCCCTGTGAGATCAGATTTTAAGGTTCTGCTACTAGTCTATAAAATTGTTCATGGACTGGCACCTCCCTACCTAGCTGACCTAATTAAACCTTACGCACTGGCCCGGGCTTTGCATTCTCAGGGTGCAGGAATACTTTGTGTCCCTAGGGTGAATAACAAGTCTGCAGGTCATAGAGCTTTCTCTTATCGTGCCCCTGTTCTGTGGAATGATCTCCCTGCATCCCTGCATCCCTGCATCCCTGCGTCCCTGCGTGAGTGTGCCGCAGCCTCAACTTTATCTAAAATCTGGGTCTTTTAGTGAAGCTTAGGGCTAGTGGCCGGCGATCACCTTAGTATTTCTTCTGTTTTTCTTGTTGTTTAATGCTGACAAATTATACTGTATTTCTTGTCTTTCTGATGCCTGATTCTGTTTTTTTCTCTCTGTTTAAGGTGCAGCTCCATCCAAAGATGGGTGTGGTATTTGTGCTGAAAACCCTCCTGCCCTGTGCACCAACAGCATTTCTTGTATAGTCGTTTGGTGAATTGTTGTGTAATTTATGTCTGTAGCATGGCCCAAGCAGAGGGTCACCCCTTTGAGTCTGGTCTGCTTAAGGTTTCTTCCTCAGAGGCAGTTTTTCCTTACCACTGCTGCTTTGGGGGTTAGTTAGGTTAGACCTTACTTGTGTGAAGCGCCTTGAGGCAACTCTGTTGTGATTTGGTGCTATATAAATGAAAATAAATTGAAAATGATATTGAATTGATCTGAATGCCACGTCACCCACATGAGCTCTGTTCCACATGATGCGTGTCTGTCCTGCAGTGTGCCGTCCACAAGACACGCATGTCGAGCCGGACACACACACGGGTCCAGCTGGACACGCCGGACCAGTAGTTGTGGACATGATAAGAGCGCACTGCTTCATTCATGTCATTTCATGACTGTACGTCTGTGACCATGGGTCATCTACAGAGGAACAGACGGATCATACTTGTATTGTCCACTTGATAAGAGGGATTCAATAAAATACGGTGTTTTTAAGGTGTGTGGTTGAATTTTTTTTAATACGTCCATCTCCTTGTTGATTTCAGGCATTTTTCTGAACCTTTACAGGCCAGCAATGGTAGTGCACTGGTAAAATTTCTGGCTGGCAATCAGAACTTTTCTAAATTTCAGGTTCGAATTCCATGGGTGGAATGTTTTTTTTTCATTTCACAGCAGCTACACATGCACCAGCTGCTCACATTGTGTTCCCGCTGTGACGATTTCATGCATGCAAGGGTTTCGTGTACAAGCGTGAACAAAACCGTTGCAGCAGGATCATTCACACTTGCCTGTCGGCTTAATCTTTTCGTGATTCACTCATAAGAGCTGTTCCACCATGATTCGCCCTGATTTGTGCTTATTCGTACTATGTGTGAAGGGGCCCTCAGTCTACTACCTGTTCTGCAAAATGCAAAAACCAGAGTATCTACGTCCACTTCTGTATTAACATAGCAGTTAAACACGGCGGCCTCCATGACGGGGCCCGCTCCCACATAGATATGAAGACCTTGTTCTAAATGTAGCAGGTGTACTCTCTGTGTTGATGACTTCTCTCACTCACTCCCCTCAGGATGTGAACTCACAATCTCCAGCATGAAAGGCAGACAAACCCAGGCTTTGGCCCTGTAGCCAGAGAGTCCTTTTAGTTGTTGGGGAGTGACAATTACTGACTACTACTGCACACCAACTACTCCATGCCTCCCTGGAATGTCATCTGGACCAGCTGCCTTTCCACTCTTCATCCTTTTCATAGGTGCCCACTTAATGCTTACTAATCCCTTGCACTTCCTGATTGAATCTCTCCACATCATCCAGCCTTCTTTATCTTGCATTCTCTTCATTTATCAGCTCTTCAAAATATTCTGTCCACCTTCTCAACACACTCTCCTCCTCACTTGTCAGCACATTACCATCTGCTTTTTTTACCACCCTAACCTGCTGCACATCCTTTCCAGCTCTGTCTCTGTTTTTGCTTTACATCATATCTCCTTGAACTCCTCCGGCTTTCTTCATCTCTCTGACCAATTCTTTTTTGCTAACCTCTTTCTCCTAATACTTTATTGAACATCTTTGTTCCACCACCAAGTCTCCTTGTCTTCCTTCTGCTGTCCAGATGTCACACCCAGGACCTTCCTAACTGTCTCCCTCACCACATCTGCAGTTCTTTTCCAATTGTTCAAAATTGTTTCTCCTCCATCCTAGCCTCTCTCACCTGCTTACTGAATTTCACACAACAGTCTTCCTCCTTCAGCTTCCACCATCCTACATCCTGCAAACCACCATCCTATGCTGTTTTCTTTTAGCTTGCATCTTTTACAAAGAATGTAGTTCACCTGTGTGCACCTTCCTCCACTCTTATGTCACCCTGTGCTCCTCCCTTTTCCTAAAGTAGGTATTCACCACAGCCATTTCCATCCTTTGTGCAAAATCAACTGCCATCTGTCCTTCCACATTCCTGGCCTTGATACCATATCTACCCATTACTTCTTCACTACTTCTGTTCCCTTCACCAACATGCCCGTTGAGGTCTGTTCCTATCACCATTCTTTCATACTTGAGCACACTCTCCACCACCTCATGTAACTCACTCCAGAAATCTTCTCTCTCCTTTTTCTCACACCCTATCTGTGGGACATATGCACTGATGATATTCATCATCACCCCTTCAATTTCCAACTTCACACTCATCACCCTGTCAGAACCTCCAACACACTCTTAAAATACTCTTCCTTTAAGATGACCCCAACACCATTTCTCCTACCATCCACGCTATGCTACAATAACTTAATTTAATTTAACCTTTATTTAATTAGATAAGAAAATTTAACGAGGTTAGTCCCATTGAGATCGAGATCTCTTTTGCAAGGGAGACCTGGGCAATTATAAAGTTTCCAATTCACCTAACCTGCATGTCTTTAAATGTGGGAGAAAACCAGAGTACCTGGAGAGAACCCACGCAAACATGGGGAGAACATGCAAACTCCACATAGAAAGGCCACAGGTAGGAATCAGTCCCATGACCTCTTGCTGTTAGATAACAGTGCTAACCACTATTCCACCATGCTGCCAAAGCTGCAACCATCTCTGATGCTCCTGGCCTTACTTCCCTTCCACAAAGTCCTGACTGTTACTTTCACCCTTCTAGTTCTCTTCCTCTCCCGCTGTCCCTCGTTGTCTCTGGACATGCCTTTCCCCTCATCTTCATCAGCCAGGAGTGGTCCAATTTCAGCCTGCACCCTGTTGGGCAATGGCACCAGTGGTGGTCATTGCTAACCCAGACCTCAACCGATCCGGTTTGGAATTTCGATTTCTGACCTGCATATTTTTTGTGTTTTTATGCTGGATGCCCATCCTGACACAACCCTAATTCATTTATCTGGGCTGCACACCCCATATGGTGGCGTTACATTGTATAGCTTTAATGTGAAACATGCGTAGTGTGAATCCCTAACACGACTCTCTTAATCATTTCAACAAGAGAAAGTGATAATTAATGAAATGCTCAGTGTAGCCTGAATATTATCTTGAAATACAAACAGGAAGGGTCAGAGAGAAAAAGTTTATTTTATGTGGTCATTAAATGACATATCATAACAAGTCATGTGGCAATAAAACCTTTCACATTACCTCACAGCTGTGCACAAATGCTTAATGCAGCGTTCCATGTCAGTCTGTATCCACGCAGCAGAAACAACAGACAGGAAGCAGCATCAACGCTGACAGCTGATTACTTCATTCTAACGGCTCCTCTGCTGCAGCGTCACCTCCACAAACAGCAGCTCGCTGATCACATGCATCATCGCAGCTATTTGGAGCATCGCTGTGCTGCCTGCAGGCACCCGGTGACACAATATAAACGTACTATACACCATGACTGGCACGGTGCATTATAATAGTTTGTTATCATAATACTCTGTCCTGTGTCTGTGTAATGATTATGCTTTAATCCAATAACATGCACCAGGTGTCACCACGCAGTGATCTTAAGATATTACATGTTAGAGATCATAAATACAAGTCATGTAAAGCGTGGTGGCTGAGAAAGGCCAAGATACTTCCAAATTAGGACACTATTAGCAAATGCAGAAAACACTGAAAACTCTTGCAAATTCAGTAACACCTGCATCAGGTCAACAACACGACATAGCATCAAAAATATGTTGCACATCTGAAAAAACATTTGCAAACAGAGAGACGCAAAGAAATCTAACCAACACAACACAACAGAAGTACAAACAACACAAAAAGAGGTTTCTGCTCAAAGGACTGTAACTGGCAGAACCACACTCAGTATTTATTTATTTACTTTATTGCTGATTTTAGATAGGAATATTTTTGTGTTGTATTACTTCCCATTGAGCAGTCTGGCATTCAAAAGCCACTGTGCAGAAACCCTTTTTTCTCTTCTGCTACTTTGTTGTGTTATGAATCTTTGCAAAGCATCTTTTTTATGTAATGTGTCAATAAGAAGCAAATAATTATCAAATTGGATAGTTGCATGCGATGCAGGTAATTTGTTTAAGCTGCCTGTATTTGAAAGAATTTTCTTAATGTGCAAATTGCTTTTGCTGCAACTACTGTATTCAGGGGTGCCGAAAAAGGGCAAATTAGGAGAAGGATTCTAGGGGCCCATGATTGACAGGGGCCCAGAGAGGCCCCTAATACACTTATAATACTGAGAAAATAATATGGGAGTGGCCCAGTAAGATTTCTTTTCATGGGGTCCAAAATCCCTGTTGGCACCCCTGACTGTATTTTGTGGGCTATTAGTCACATCTGTCTAAATATGTGTCATGGAGAGGGGAAAAGTAAATAAAAGACATGTATGTTGCACCAGTCTGTCTGTAAGTCACATTTGTTTTTGAAATGTGGTTCTACTGCTTCATACAAAAAAAGAAAAATTTATTTAATTGCCACATTATTTACAGTGAGGAAAATAAGTATTTGAACACTGCAATTTTGCAAGTTCTCCCACTTAGAAATCATGGAGGGGTCTGAAATTTTCATCTTAGGTGCATGTCCACTGTGAGAGACATAATCTAAAAAAAAACAAAATCTGGAAATCACAATGTATGATTTTTTTAAATAATTTATTTATATATTACTGCTGCAAATAAGTATTTGAACCCCTACAAACCAGCAAGAATTCTGGCTCACACAGACCTCTTAATTTTTCTTTAAGAAGCCCTCTTATTCTGCACTCTTTACCTGTATTAATTGCACCTGTTTGAACTTGTTACCTGTATAAAAGACACCTGTTCACACACTCAGTCAATCACACTCCAACCTGTCCACCATAGCCAAGACCAACGAGCTGTCTAAGGACACCAGGGACAAAACTGTAGACCTGCACAAGGCTGGGATGGACTACAGGACAACAGGCAAGAAGCTTGGTAGAAGACAACAACTGTTATGATTATTTATTAGAAAGTGGGATTCCATGCAAGATCTCACTTTGTGGGGTAAGGATGATTCTGAGAAAGCTCAGAACTACACAGGAGGACCTGGTCAATGACCTGAAGAAAGCTGGGACCACAGTCACAAAGATTACATTAGTAACACATGATGCTGTCATGGTTTAAAATCCTGCAGGGCAGCAAGGTCCCCCTGCTCAAGCCAGCACATGTCCAGGCCCATTTGAAGTTCACCAGTGACCATCTGGATGATCCAGAGGAGGCATGGGAGAAGGTCATGTGGTCAGATGAGACCAGAATAGAGCTTTTTGGAATCAACTCTACTTACCATGTTTAGGGGATGAGAACAACTCCAAGAAAATCATCCCAACCGTGAAGCATGGGGGTGGAAACATCATACTCTGGGGGTGCTCTTCTGCAAAGGGGACAGGACGACTGCACCGTATTGAAGGGAGGATGGATGGGGTCATGTATTGCGAGATTTTGGCAAACAACCTCCTTCCCTCAGTAACAGCATTGAAGATGGGTCATGGCAGGGTCTTCCAGCATGACAATGACCCCAAACACACAGCCAGGGCAACTAAGGAGGGGCTCTGTAAGAAGCATTTCAAGGTCCTGGAGTGGCCTGGCCAGTCTCCAGACCTGAACTCAACAGAAAATCTTTGGAAGGAGCTAAAACTCCAAACCTGAAATATCTAGAGAAGATCTGTATGGAGGAGTGGACCAAAATCCCTGCTGCAGTGTGTGCAAACCTGGTGAAAAACTACAGGAAACATTTGACCTCTGTAATTGCAAACAAAGGCAACTGTACCAAATATTAACATTGATTTTCACAGGTGTTGAAATACTTATTTGCAGCAGTAACGTACAAATAAATTATTAAAAAATCATACATTGTGATTTCTGGATTTTTTTATTATTATTATGTCTCTCATAGTGGACATGCACCTGAGATGAAAATTTCAGACCCCTCCATGATTTCTAAGTGGGAGAACTCGCAAAATTGCAGGGTGTTCAAATATTTATTTTCCTCACTGTATTTATAGTACAAACTCTATGTTTGAAAGTAGAAGCTAATGAGCTAATGATGTTATTGCATGAACAGCAAAACCTGAGTAAACTGTTTCTTGTTAAAGTGAACAGATGATCATTGATAAACGTGCAATTAAATGTTTGAAGCTTTGGTGCATCATTTATTTATAAGGCAAACACTGCGGTAGTGAGCAGAAACTAACTGAATTAGTCAAACACGGCGGAGAACTGGATTGTTTTATGGTCTATTCTTCCTTTACATTTTTTTCACTGTGGTTATTTTGTGAGTAAAAATGTAATTATATCTTTTAATTCCCACAAAAACCTTCATCTCTGATTATGACAATGATGCTGCCTTGTTAAAATTTACAATAAGAAGAAAACAATTACACACAGACACTGTTTTCATACGGCAGGAACCACATCTACTGTATCTCCTGGGCTTGAAAGCTTCACTTTATCTCTTTTTCACGCTGTTTTGTTGCTTGTTCTCATCAGAAAGCCTCAGGAGGAGGAGAAGAGCCCTGCTGTTTTGCTGCTTGCACCTCCCTGCGCCACCTCCTCCTGCTGAGGTTTGTGCCACTCTAAAGACGAGGCACGTCAGCGGCGTCTGTGCAGAATAAGTGATTTGGAATTTGAATATATGACAGTTTAAATCACAGTGTCTATGTGGCAAAAACCAAGTGTTCCACAGAGCCAGGGTGTATCCATGGTGAAGGTAAAGCCTGTTATCGGGGTTACTGAGGGGAGCATGAACAGCTGCTTCCTGGAGGAGGAGATCCAGTGCCATCAACCTCATATTTAACTGCTCTTACTCTTTTTGTACCAAACAAACTGTAAAAGTACATTTCATTCACATCACTTCACTTTCTAAAAATATTGCAGCCTTATAGTAATGTTTTAAAATTAATAACATTTTCTTGATGGCATAATAAGAGGATGTATGGCCAAAGTAATCAGCTAACCCATCAGTCCAATATTACAATCGCCGATCCTGGTCAACCACACTTTGGATCAGTTCTCACAATTATCATGTTCAATGTCATAGGCGGCTCCATGATGGGTATGATAGGGTTGTAACCCCCCTCCCACCAAGAATTTCACTAGCCCCACTTTCAAATTTGTATTTGTCAATCATAAACCTGTTTTTTTTTTTGTTTGTTTTTTTTGCCTCAGTTACTCACATTTTCTGATCTGGTCCTTCGCTGTTAGAAGGGCAATCATTACCCTTAAACAGTTTGTTAGTTCTACGTGTTGCATTTGAGATTTACCATCTGTTTAACAGTCAACTGAAATTTAGTTCAACTTACAAAATATTCATACTTACAAAAATTTTGATGCTCACCCAGTAAATAGTCACACCCCTGTATAGCAGGTCAGGTCTGGGAGGGGGATACTGACCCACAGCCTTTCCAGCAGTATCTGAGAATTCTCCAGAGACACCTAACACCAAAGACATCCAGATGTCACATGAGGTCACTGGATAATGTCAAAGTCTTAAAGCGTACAGTTGTACTCAGCCCCAAAGAAAAAACCTTGTGGAGCCGCCAGTGTTCAGAACTGAATTATGCACATTTGCTTCAGACAGGACGTTTACTGTTTGATCTCTGATTCCCAGAATGCACTTGAACAACCCCCGAAGTGTCTTTAAATCCAATTCAATAAATCCATTTGCTCTGACTTCACTTTTTATACAGTCTTCTATGTGTTTTATCAGATGTTTACATTTTATTTTAATTTAATGTGGAGTTTTGGAGATTAAAATCTTTCCCCCACTTCGACTCTGGAGGGTCTATCATTCCCGACAGGCTCACTGAGGGTGAAATTAGGCTACCAGCCTCATTTAACAGCGATTGCCTCCATCATGATTGGAGATTTAAGGTCACACTTGGCAATCAGAAACCGCTGCACAAATTTCTAATACTCAAGACTTTTTCACCAGTGATTTTATTAATATATTTAGTGCATAAAGCATACAGAAATGTCTATAAAATATGTTTTTCAGATAATAAACAATTTCTTATTGTATGTTATGAAAATAAATTGCCAAATCAGCTGGAATTACATTTAAAATATTGTATGCTGTGTGCACAATTTCATTTTTTCAAAGTACTTCAGACAACCTCAGTCTTTGTACTAAAATAAATAAAAATGACAGGGTTTTTTTTTTTCTGTTATTGATTCTGACAGAGACACCAGGATAATATCTGTGATTACCACAAATGCAGAGTCCAGTAAAGGCTTCTAAACATTATATATATATATATATATATATATATATATATATATATATATATATATATATATATATATATATATATATATATATACAGTGACGAAAATAAGTATTTGAACACCCTGCGATTTTGGGGTCTGAAATTTTCATCTTAGGTGCATGTCCACTGTGAGAGACATAATCTAAAAATATAAAAAATAAAAAAAATCCAGAAATCACAATGTATGATTTTTTTAATAATTTATTTGTATGTTACTGCTGCAAATAAGTATTTGATCCCCTACCAACCA
The DNA here is from genome assembly GCF_902500255.1 of Thalassophryne amazonica. Classification (NCBI taxonomy): domain Eukaryota; kingdom Metazoa; phylum Chordata; class Actinopteri; order Batrachoidiformes; family Batrachoididae; genus Thalassophryne; species Thalassophryne amazonica. Next base: position 85,306,289 of record NC_047113.1, on the reverse strand, counting down.
GCAAGAATTCTGGCTCACACAGACCTGTTAATTTTTCTTTAAGAAGCCCTCTTATTCTGCACTCTTTACCTGTAATAATTGCACCTGTTTGAACTTGTTACCTGTATAAAAGACACCTGTTCACACACTCAATCAATCACACTCCAACCTGTCCACCATAGCCAAGACTAAAGAGCTGTCTAAGGACACCAGGGACAAAACTGTAGACCTGCACAAGGCTGGGATGGACTACAGGACAACAGGCAAGCAGCTTGGTAGAAGACAACAACTGTTATGATTATTTATAAGAAAGTGGGATGCCATGCAAGATCTCACTTTGTGGGGTAAGGATGATTCTGAGAAAGCTCAGAACTACACAGGAGGATCTGGTCAATGACCTGAAGAGAGCTGGGACCACAGTCACAAAGATTACATTAGTAACACATGATGCTGTCATGGTTTAAAATCCTGCAGGGCAGCAAGGTCCCTCTGCTCAAGCCAGCACATGTCCAGGCCCATTTGAAGTTCACCAGTGACCATCTGGATGATCCAGAGGAGGCATGGGAGATGGTCATGTGGTCAGATGAGACCAGAATAGAGCTTTTTGGAATCAACTCTACTATCCATGTTTAGGGGATGAGAACAACTCCAAGAAAATCATCCCAACCGTGAAGCATGGGGGTGGAAACATCATACTCTGGGGGTGTTCTTCTGCAAAGGGGACAGGACGACTGCACCGTATTGAAGGGAGGATGGATGGGGTCATGTATTGCAAGATTTTGGCAAACAACCTCCTTCCCTCAGTAAGAGCATTGAAGATGGGTCATGGCAGGGTCTTCCAGCATGACAATGACCGCAAACACACAGCCAGGGCAACTAAGGAGGGGCTCCGTAAGAAGCATTTCAAGGTCCTGGAGTGGCCTGGCCAGTCTCCAGACCTGAACTCAATAGAAAATCTTTGGAGGGAGCTGAAAGTCCAAACCTGAAAGATCTAGAGAAGATCTGTATGGAGGAATGAACCAAAATCCCTGCTGCAGTGTGTGCAAACCTGGTGAAAAACTACAGGAAACGTCTGACCTCTGTAAATGCAAACAAAGGCTACTGTACCAAATATTAACATTGATTTTCACAGGTGTTCAAATACTTATTTGCAGCATTAACATACAAATAATTATTTTAAAAAAATCATACATTGTGATTTCCGAATTTTTTCTTTTTTTTAGATTATGTCTCTCACAGTGGACATGCACCTAAGATGAAAATTTCAGACCCCTCCATGATTTCTAAGTGGGACAAATTGCAAAATCGCAGGGTGTTCAAATACTTATTTTCCTCACTATATCAAGCTGTCCACCACTCCAGTGGTGCCATCAGCAGATTATTTTAAATGTGTTTGGCTGTTAAAGGTTGTTTTTTGTGAAAGCAGAGTTTTATAGCAACCCTGAAATGAAATGTCAATTATTAAAAGCATATTTAATGCAGAAGGTCTCTTTTGTGCACTTTTGTTATTTTCATGTATTTTCAAAAGCATGCGACGGAGCAGTGGAACTTAAAAACAGCACCTTTCAGGGCCGTATCTATGATTGTCAACTTGGGGTGTTGGGGGTGGGGCGCTCATGTGAAGGTGATGAATGTGCATGACTTGCAGAGCACCCACTTTGGGTGCAGGGATGGGAAAATTTGGAAATGCAAGGCTCACAGCCTTTGCCAGATGTCGCTGTAGACGGCTGATCTTCACCAACATCCTGTGTGACTCATTGCTACTTTTACTCTTCAGTAGGTCTGTATTGTACTGTGATGATCACACATAGGTCACTGCCTGGATTCATTTAGCACTGTGATTTTTGAAACTGTCACGAGTAAGATGTTAATTATAGTGCAGACTTTTTCTTCCTCCCGGCTGCATCCTGCTTGTTTGGTTAACTGATCTCCTTAATGATCATCCAGTAATAATTAACTTGTGCTTATTGTTTTTATTTTTTATGTCAAACATTTTTTGATTTGTGCAAAGACCTTCAGTCCCCATGTTCTGCCTCACGTCTCTAAATAGTCTGGGACTTGTCAAATCCAGAGGATGAATTTCCCCACATGGGCATTAAAGGAGGCATTCATCAGAATAAAAAGTACAGATGGCCTGCAGGATGTTTCAAAGCCTGATATACAGGCCTGGGGGGTTACTGGGTTGGTGCTGACTCCCAGATCCGTTGCATGAACCTGATGAGAATCCACATCTCCCCATGGAGGGGATGTCAGTGCATTGGAGGTTACCAGTCCAATTTATTTATTATAGTTGCTACCTGCAAGTCCAGATGGACTTGCAGGTAGCCTGGAATCGAAACCTGCTGTACAGGTTGCAGCAGCAGATCTGGGTTGGGCAGCTGATTAAAGGTGTGATAAAATATGTGAAAGGCCTTGCATAAACAAATACAGTAAATTTTGCAGAGTAAAACATACTCTGTCAGGATAAGATTTGGTCCCATTCCAAATACCCTCAGTTACAGAGTGAAATCAGCTTGTCAAATCAAGGTTTTCAACTCCAATAAGAGTCATTCCCAGCATGATAGAGTATATTTTACTCTGCAAAATTTACTGTGAAGTCTGATTGAACACTGCTGTGTGCAGAATTAGATTTCAAGTGTTTTCTATTAAAATTGTGGATTAAAAATGATGATTTGAGATTTTTTAAATCCCCCACCACCACCCTTTTACCTGAAGCTAGATCCGCCTGTGGGTTGGTAGTCCGACTCCTACCCCACACGACCACCTGCTGTGGGATATTTCTCACTTTGTGATTATCTGTTTGATGTGGACCTCTTGTTCATCAGAAATGCCTCACACGTCTTCAGAGAGATGCAATCACTTGTCTCAGAGGAAACCTCAAAATAACTCAATTAGCATGACGTCTGTGGAGACGCGGTGATGTGGCACTGAGGTACTACACACTCTGCAGTGAAATGAAAGCTGTTGTAACACAGGGAATGCTGATAACTGTGGAAGTTAGATTCCATAGTAGAAGCTGGCCTGTATTAAAGCATCTGTGAAGGACTAAGTGTTTATTAGGAGGCTGGTTTTGGACACAGGCTGTGGATTTGAAGAGCATCACTTGGCTAATGATGGCCAACTTCAGTCTGCAGGTTTCAGTCCTGTGAAAAGCTGCAGGCAGACATTTTATTACTTCACCTTCTTCTCCCATGAAGTTGTCAGACCTCTGAAGACCCGGTGACCCGGAAACCAGCTGAACAACTTCAGACTCTTTTGGCAGCACTTGTGACACTTTGATCTGCAGACGGCACAAATGCTCGACTGTGTCCATCTCAAATAGTTCTGTTCAGGTCTACCTCCCACGTACTTGGTTGTCCAAGACATGCTAGCCCCCCCCCCGTGTGTGTGTGTGTGTGGGGGGGGGGGGGGGGGGGTAGTGATGCTCAAATAGTGAAATTCTTTAAAATACGCTGCTCAACTTAAAGTTTTTATCCAAGTCACCACTAACTAAAGGCAAACATGGTTTCATAATTTCAGCATTGAGCATCTTTACATTCATCCCCCCCCCCCCCCCCCAGTTTATTTTTTAGGGGAGGGGTGGTTATGCCATGGCCTTCCAGTCACAAACTGACATCTGTAACCCTGAGGCGAGCGTGTCGTCCTGCTCTAACCTGTGAAATGACCCGAACATCCTGTTTGGTCTCCTTGTGTGATTTGCTCCATCTGTGTAAATGGCGTCAGAGGTTCTGATGCAGATCAGATGGAGTCTGATGACTTTGTGCCTGAGTGGGTCTGGATGGTCCAGCATGCAAAGAAGAAAACAAAATGTCCAAAAAGCATCTCAACCATAAACTGCGTGCCCATAAACAGCACACCCACCAATAAAAAGTCCACAAAATAAAGAAACAGGAGGCAAATATTTGGAAGGAAGGACAGAAATGTTTTCTGTTCCATCTCCGCTGTCAAAGTGCCCTGGAGCAAGACACTGCATGCATCTCTCCAAAACATCATTTAAAAATAGATATCAAATTAAAAGAAAATATCTGTTTTGGCACCAGTGTTTCCTGTTGTTTGTTTAATTGGATGATTTTCAGAACTCCAAATTAAATCAGAACAGACAAAAATCCATCTTCTCTGTTTTTGATATCAGTCTGTCCCAGCATGCACTGGGTGACAGGTTGATTGATCACAGCACTCAGACAGGAAGACCATTAACTCACCATCAGACCTGAAATCAGTGTCAAGTCTGAAACCTGCAGGTCTTCATACTGTGGATAAAAACTGGACCATCTGGAGGAATCCTGATCCAGTAAAGTCCAACTGCATCCTGTTCGATCTCAGGTTTAATCACCCATTCAATTATATGTCAACAAAAAAAATCTATCCTCACTCATCTTCAACTGCTCACTCCAGTTAAGGGTTACGGGGGGCTGGAGCCTATCCCAGCAGTCATAGGGTGTGAGGCGGGGTTCACCCTGGACAAGACACCAGTCTGTCACAGGGTCACATACAGACAAACAAACACATTCACACCCGCACACGCACACCTACAGACTATTTAAAGTTTGCAGTCCACCTAACCTGCATGTCTTTGGATTTGAAAGGAAGTCGGAGCACCTGAAGGGAACCCACACAAACACGGGGAGAACATGCAAACTCCACACAGAAAAACCACAGGTGGGAATCGATCCCATGACCTTCTTGCTGTGAGGCAACAGTGCTAATCACTAAGCCACCATGCAGCCCCACAATATCAATCCTCTGAAATAAATTACATATTCCAATAGTAAAAGATGAGATATTGCTATATTATCCATTATGCTGAAGTATTATAATTTTAACCTGTGTGACCAGTGGTGTCCCTCAAGTATCAGTTCTTTGTCCCTTATTGTTTGTTATATTTATTATTTATTGATGATCAGTAGTGAGCAGAGTTGTAAAAGGTCTTTTTTTTTGCCAGTGATACTAAAATTTATTGGGAATTGAGCTCAGTTGAAGGTGTTTAAATGGTCCACCATTTTGCAACTACCCTTGAATGTTAAAAAGTGTAGAATCCATCACAAAGGACACAATGGGTCTACAGTACAGGTACCTAACCACTGCTAGATACCAAAGTTGAAAAGGATCTGGGCCTGCAAGTAGACAACATAGTCATTAGCTGTAGTGGAAGAATTCCAACAGATTTTTTTTAAGCAGTCATCATCAAAATAAATGAATAAAATACAAATAAAAAAGTTTCCTAGAACTGATGCAAGCAAAAGGCATTTCCCCATCTATTTTGCATGATGGTCCAATTAAAAATACAGTATGCAAACCAAGCGTGGGGCCACAATATAAGACAGTTATGGGCACATTAGAAAATATGCAAAGCTGGTGAAATCTATAAAGCATTTGTCATATGAAGATGGACTAAAAGCCGTCTATTATACGGTGTATCCAGAAAGTATTCACAGCGCTTCACTTTTTCCACATTTTATGTTACAGCTGTATTTCAATATGGAGTAAATTAATTTGATTCCTTCAAAACTCTACAGACAACACCCCATAATGACATGATTTTTTTTTTTTTTTTTTTGCAAATGTATTTAAAAAAAAGAAAGCACGTGTACATAAGTATTCACACCATTTGCTCAATACTTTGTTGATGCACCTTCTTACATATGATGCCACAAGCTTGGTGCACCTGTCTTTGGGCAGTTTGGTCCATTCCTCTTTGCAGCACCTCTCAAGCTCCATCAGGTTGGATGGGGAGCGTCAGTACACAGCCATTTTCAGACCTCTCCAGAGATGTTCGGTTGGACTCCGGCTGGGCCGCTCAAGGACATTCACAGAGTTGTCCTGAAGCCACTCCTTTGATATCTTGGCTGTGTGCATAGGGTCATTGTCCTGCTGAAAGATGAACTACTGCCCCAGTCTGAGGTTTAGGGTTCTTGGTCACCTCCCTGACTCTAGATTCCTGGTGGATCTGAACTTCTTCCATTTATGGACGATGGAGGCCACTGTGCTCATTGGGACCTTCAAAGCAGCAGAAATGTTTTTGAACCCTTCCCCAGATTTGTGCCCCCAGACAATCCTGTCTCAGAGGTCTACAGACAATTCCTTTGACTTCATTCTTGGTTTGTGCTCTGACTGTCAACTGTGGGACCTTATATGTAGACAGGTGTGTGTCTTTCCAAACCATGTCCAATCAACTGAATTTACCCCAGGTGGACTACAACTAAGCTGTAAAACTCCGGCTTCAGAAAATAAAAGTCCAACTACATATTTGTTCCATCTTCCTAATAAACCAGCTGATTGTAATTATAATTATTGAGATCACCTGTTTTAGGTTCACAGTTAGAAGCAATACATAGTAGGGCTTTAACTTTCTGAAGCCAGAGTTTTCCACCTCTGCTGTAGAAACATCTCAAGGATGATCTGTGAAAACAGGATGCACCTGAGCTCAGTTTTGAGCTTCATGGCAAAGGCTGTGAATAATTATGTGTGTGTGATTTCTTAGTTTGTTTGTTTTTTTTTAATAATTTTGCAAAAATCTCAACAAACCTTTCACATTGTCATTATGGGGTGATGTGTGTAGAATTTTGAGAAAAAAATGAATTTAATCCATTTTAGAATGAGACTGTAACATAACAAAATGTGGGAAAAGTGAAGTGGTGTGAATACTTTCTGAATGCACCATATTCTTATTATTAATATTATTATTATTTAATATAATATTTATTTAATTGTGTTCACTGTTACTGCAGTCCCATTTATATGTTTCATTTATTTTTTATTTCAGCTTTTGTAACATATCTAGTTAGTAAAAAATTATAAATTATTATTATTCATTCGCTCATTCATTTTCAGCTGCTTATCTGAGTCGCAGTGACAACAGACTAAACAGCTCATCCCACACTTCCTTATGCTCGGCCAAGTCCTGTAACTTTTCCGATGTGATCCTGAGGTGTTTCTGAGATAGCTGGGAAATAAAATACTTCCAGCATGTACCACATGTTTCCCCGGGGCCTCCTCCTATTGAATGTGTCTGGAAGACTTCTCAAAGGAGATGATCAGGGGGCCGAACCATCTTAGATGGCTCCTTTTGATGTGAGAAGAAGCAGCAAATCTCCTCAGAGTCCCTCCTAGATGAGCTTCTCACCCTGACCAGGATTGCAAGTACAGATATCTGATGGAGGAATTTCATTTCTGCCACATCTACATATGTGGCTGTATTTTTTCAGTCATTACACAATGTTCATGACCATAGGTGAAGATAGGAGCATAAATCGACTGGTATATTGTAAGCCTCGCCTTCTGGATCAACTCCTTTTTCACCACCATGGTCTGGTTCTATTATATTATTATTATTATTATTATTATTATTAGCATCACGATCATTTTTTTTGGTTTTAATATTCGCTGTGTGTACTTGTACTGATGTTATTTAAAATATTGTTTAATGTTAACTTATCTTGAATTTGTCTTTATTGTTTGTATGCTTTTAGTGTTAGTTTATGTATGGACCATAATAAAAATAAGTGTTTTCGCTTTATTGTGTTGTCCATGTATTTTTTTATGTATATACTTTGGTATGTGTTGAACTATAATAAATAAATTAAATGTTAATTGTAATTTCTTGCTCTTTTTTTTTGTCTATTTTGTCGTTGTCTTTGATCGCCATCTGGTGGACGTTATGTGAATAGCAGCCCTTACCCGATTGGCTCAATTTGCGATGTGCTTTTTGGTGGTTGGCTGTCATAATTTAATCCTTTTACAATAATCTTCCGCCCAGAAACGGTGCACTTTTTAAGATTTCTACATGAACACTGAAACATATGAAGTCACATATTAGTAGCACTGAATTTTGTATTATTAAATAAACATGATTTTCAGAGGACGCGGGTGTAATTAGAAGGAAAGTTTGTGGCAGCGGAGAACGTGTAGGAACAAATCTCTGCTCCGCTGTAGTTTCTGTACGGATGACAACAGAGGACGGAGCAGCTTCTTCATGGATTTCGTCAGAGCAGGAAGTATTTTCAGAGTTTGTTTGAGAAGCTGCAAAATGTGGCGTTTTAGAACGTTTCTACACGTGACGCTGGTTTTAATGTGTGGCTTCGGTTGGGTATGTGGAGATATTACAGACGGAAACACGGAGCATCTGAAGAGAGAGCACTCCTTAATCAAACCGTACCAAGGTAAGCGGGCTAAAGTTAGCACCTTTAGGCAAACAGTCTGCGTCAAAACGCGTCCGTCAGCTTTCTCAAAACTCCACAAGTCTAATTTGTGTCGGCTAAAGAACAACCTAAAAAGCCCATGTTTTCTAAAAAGTTTTAAGAACCAAACTATCTATTCTGTTTTAAGTAGTTTATTACTAGTTTAGTGCTGGTTAAAACCACTTCAGTCATGAAAAGTTCAGTCCGATTATTTTCCCGGTATTTTTTTAGACCCAAGAACGAATTGGATAATTGCAAAAATAATCTATAAATTAATCGATAATGAAAATATTCATTAATTGCAGCTCTAATAATTTGGTATTGGACTAATAATCAGATTCGACATTTTGTAGGCCGAAGAAGTACTTGGATAATTACAAAAAACAGTTTATGGATTATTTGCAGCTCTAATCATCTGAAACCAGAAGAATAGAACTGTTTGTGATGGCATCAAGACCTTTGAGACCAATAGATGGAAAACTGAAGAGGAAAGGCGCAAAACGGAAAGCTGCCGAAGCTCTGAAACAGTTGGCAGTCTCCTAGTTAGATGCCTGGATGAATTTCTTCTGGACTGCCATGCTCCTGTCGAGTGGCAGTGATGATGATGAGTTTATGGATTATTTGCAGCTCTAATCATCTGAAACCAGAAGAATAATTAATTTACTGAGATTAAACATAGTTTAGTATTATAATCTGATTTATGGTTTAGCACTTTTAAAACCACTTCAGAAATGTCTGCATATGTGGATTAAGCAGGGTTCTCCCCAGACAATGGAACAGCTGCATGGCGCCATTATACTGTAACGACAACGTCGTTATAGTGTGCCGTGCTGTCGGATTTTTTTTTTATCCAGCCAGGCTGTTTGTGCTGAACGGACTGCTGCCTGCTTGCCCCTTACCCGCCGGCAGAGAGCCGAGCCGAGCAGAGTCACAGCGCTGCAGCTCAGCGTTTCTTAGTGAAAGATCGAACACTCCATCAAAGTCTTCCAATAAAAAGAGCTGCTTCTGCCTGCGTGGCTAGTGACACATTAAGGCTTTATTTTACAGATAAAAGCCTTCGTGTTTCCAAAGTTTGCGCAAATAAGCCGCAAAGACGGTGTGAGAGTGACGAGTCTCTCGTTCACTCAGTGTGAACAGCAGGCACTACACGCTGTAAAAAAAAAAAAAAAAAGCAGCAAAGCAATTTTAATCAACCATCATCTTCACCACACAGCCTTAGTGAAACAGTAAAGTGTGAAAAACTGATTCAGAAAGTTTTTCATCCAGGATTTTGTCTTTAAAAGAGCAGATTTACTTCTTTACTTCTTGCAGAAGTATTTTTTTTTTATTATTGTTGTTTATGCACCAATGACACCAGATCAAATTACTTTTGAGAACTTACTTTGCAATAAATTTGATTCTGATTTGACAATCAAATCAGTCCGGGTTTAGCTCTTGTTCAAACAAGACAATTAGGGGTTATATTGTTTTTTAAGAAGTATGCAATCTCACTCAGAAATGTTAAAACGAAAAAACTAAACTGTCAACATGACAGAAAAACTCTGCCTGTTTTACTGTTTGAACGGTACAGTGTGTCATTTTTAAAGAGGAGAGCAAATGTTATGCCCATCAAACACTGTGTTTTTAAACTTTTCAGTGTTATTTATTTTATTAACGTATGAGTTTAGAAGCATGCAAAAAAGAACTTTGATATTACAACGTGTCTTTTTTGTCTATTATTCTTGCTTTCAATGCATCTAAAACCAGTCAGAATGACTCGCAACGCGCGCCGCCTTGGGTGATAATTGCCAACAGCACCACTATGCTAAAAATTTCTGGGGAGAACCCTGTTTAAGCATTAATGGTGACCAATAGTTTGAAACCAGATTAATAATTTAATGTGGTTAAATATAGTTTATTGTGGTTTATCATAGAGCCCGACCGATATGGATTTTTTGAGGCCGATGCCAGTAACGATATTTGGATGAAAAAAATGCCGATAATCGATAAATCGGCTGATTTGCCGATAGCCAATAAATCAGCCGATATTATTACATGGCTGCAAAATCTCCGTCTGTATACGGATGTCCGTCAATTTTGATTTTCTGGTTCCGTTTATTCTGTCATTTATAATCGCTAACGAAAAAAATATTTTATTGCTTCATTTCGACACAAAATGGGACAGAAGGACGGAATTTGCTTTAAAATGTATTCCATACGGAGGCTGCCATTACAGGAAGCGGTCATGTGTGCGCAGTGGTGTTCTGGGCAGCGACTCTGTCACCGCGCTCATTGCTTTCTGAAGGTAAACATGTGAGCAAAACCTCTGTTTATGGATTTCCGTCCAATTTTTTTTTTCCATGTTCCGTTTATATCGTCGTATAAAACCGCTAACTTAAAAAAATGTATATTTTATGGCTTTATTTCGACACGAAACGCGCTCCTATCAAACCAGGTGTCCCTATGAGAAAATCAAACTCACCCCTCTCTTCTACGGTGTTTAATGGCAGCCGGCATCCTTATTATTGGACTGCTGCCACCTACTGTATCAGGCCGTTAAAGCAACCCTAAATCCTCTCATTGAGTCCTGTGTCTTTCAAGTATTTAAAAAGGCAACACTTCCCCCTCTCACTGGACTTTACTGCTAAAATACTTCCTACAGAAACTCCTTTCAGGCCTTACAGTTGATTTCCTTCCGTTTTTACGTTATAGCTTTATTTTGACATGAAATGCACTCCTCTCCAAACGTGTGTCCCGGTGATGAAATCTAACTTACCCCTCTCTTCTTCTACGGCGCTTAATGGCATCGCACTGCTGCCAGCAGTACTAAATCCTTTCGATGAGTCCAGTGTCTTTCAAGTACTTAAAAAGTCAACACTTCCCCCTCTCGACCTTCTGGCTAAATTGCTTTCTACATAAACTTCTTTTAGTACTTACAACTGATTGATTAAGTTTTTACTCTTTAGTTCAAAAATGACCAGATATATTTTGTAAAATAAAATATTTTGGAGTAAAATAAAATGTTAATACTGTAAAAGTGTTCATTGGTTATGATTTTTATAATTTATATTAAAACTTGTGGCATTTGAAAGTGCTGGATTGTGGTGACAGTATTTTACAAGACTTTATTTAAAATTCAGTTGGTCTGGTGGTTCAATCAATCAATTTTTTTTTAATTTCGAACTTAGTTGTCAATTCCAGTATCATGGCAGTTAACAATATAAGCAAATCAAATGAACAAAGCTTCTTTGTACTCTCTGTACCTCTACACGCATATGAAAAAATAAACAAGATCAAAAAAGAAGCAAAACAAAAAATGACAAAGTTCGAAAGGGAGTGGGAAGAAGTAAAAATCCCACCCCCAGTGCACATATCTTCAGTGGTTGCTTAATTGACAGTAAATACAACTGCAATTAATTTACAATACCTAAATATATTTACAATTTCCCCCAAAAAGTGATCTCCAATTAAATAAAACATTAAAAAAGAAAACTCAGCAGTGCCACACAGATAACATGAATGCAGAATGCCACCATAGACTTCCATTTTTTTTTATCTAATAACAGCCATGGACTTGCTGCCAGTAGAACTGCAGGTTGAGGTGCTGAAGTATGTAAGTATCATGGACCTACTCATTGTGGAGAAGGCCTACGGCCACCTGCCATCCATCCGCACACCAAGTCTTTGGAGAGAGGTGAAGATGTACAGGGTTGATGACCAGTACTTGCCAGAAGTGTGGGAGTTTATGACCAAGGAAGTGGGCTGCCACTTGAAGGAACTTCATTTGCCCTACATGGCAGAAGAAGAGATGAGCTTCAACAATGGGGAAAAAGACTTTTCATTGCCAATACTTATCATGTCTTTTAGTGTCTTTAAGTGTATTATTTATTTTACCAGGTAATAGCATAAAGGTTCTGATTATTTATTTATTTTGTAAGACACACTTAGGATTTGATTAATTGTGTAGAATGAAAGCAGAAATTATAATCAGTTAAATTATTGCAGACAGTCATTCCATTTGTGGATGGTAACTTATTACGGACACATACTGTCATACAAAATAGTAAATTGTGATGAAATTAATACACTTTAGTCATTTTTTGCAGTATGATAAGAGTCAAAAAGCCCTGTTTTTGGCAAAGGAAAACTGTCCAAATTGCACTCAGAATGCACCAAATTGCACCATTTTTTCAAAATTTCCGGGGGGGCATGCCCCCGGACCCCCATAGATGACTTTGCGGCTTCGCCGCACAGTCTGTCCACTCACGGAAAATGTTCAGTCAAAAAATTTTAATTTGCTTGCAGCCATGTTGTTATTATTATTATTATTATTATTTTTTTTTCCTTAAATGAATAAAATGTTCTTTTTTGGACCCTTAACAAAAAAGGTATGAGCTAAAAGCTGAAGCATTGTCCTCATATTGATTAACTTTATAACAGAGAAGAATTTTGAAGTTCAAAAAATGCAATCAAGAATTAAACCTTTGTGAAATTAGCAAATACATATCCTTAAGAGTTGTGAAATACATCTGATCTTGTACCTCTTGTTGCTGTGACTTAGATATAGGTTCAGGATAAGGATATACCGTAGATCCTTATAAACTTACTTGTATGCTTTTGTCAGCCGATCAGTGCAGTGTGACGGCGTACTACAGGGGCCAGTTATGAACACATTTAAGCAGGGATGTAGTTGAATTGGGTCAGAGCTCCATCTACTGGACAAACGGTGCAAGGACGTTTTACATTGCCGACACAAACATTATTTTAGTAACTGTTCTGTTTATGAGAAATTATCTGCGTTCTATCGGCAAAATTTCGGCCGATAGTGAGTACTTTGAAAAGGGGTTATATCAGCCGATATATCGGTCGGGCTCTAGTTTATCATACTGCTGTTTAAAACTACTTTTAACCTAGTAATGGTGAAGTAATACCAGTTTAGATCAATCTGTGATGCATAATAGTTTTGATACCAAGTAATTTATTTAATCAGATTAAATGCTGTTTAAAATGGGTAATTCTTTGTTTTAAACCACAGATAATCTGTACATACAGTGTTTGGAAACCAGATTAATAATCTAATCAGACTGATTACAGATTAATCTTGGTCGTAAGAAATGTTTAAAATTAAGATAACTTAATCCATTGGAGCTATTATTAATTTAATAATGTTTAAGATTATTCAGGAAATAACTATATTTAAAATTGCACTGTAAAAGTTCCTTGCTCTGAGCAGAAATTGAACATCACACATTCTTGGTTTAGTTTAAAAGTCACAAAAGTTGAAGTGTTTTTCTGATATTTTTGCATGAATTAAAGTTAAAAGGACTTTAATTCCTGATTATTTTCTGGAAACAAGCTATTGATTTTTGCCTCCAGCGTGTCAGAGGCTAGTCACTAGGATGTTTGTTGAATGTGTGTCCACATGAATGACACTTCAAAAGAAGAGATGCCCATGAACGCGGAAAACTTTAGACTTGATGTATACAGTCAGCTCCGTATGTGTTTGGACAATGATAGTTTACTTTTTAAATATAATGTTTCATTTGTGTTGTTTTTTGGCTTTAGTTCAAGTGCTATAATAAAAATATTGCATAAACCATAAGGAGTCACAGCCCTCAGTTTTTACAGGCCATAAATAATTGGATAAACTAAATACAAGGAGTATTTCACAGCCTGCGAGCTCAGCAGGTGCTGATATTCCCACACAGACATAAGGATAATTCTGTGGTAACAGAATTACATCAGAGCAATCTTATAATGCTAAGATAAAATATGGTCAGATTTTGCTGTCATTCTAATGCCATTACTGTAAAAGTAAGTATTTTCTGTACGTTTCTCCCTTTTTCACTTTCTGTGACTGATCTGCATGTTGATTTGGCACAGGTTTTTATGTGGAAAATGGGCTGGGGTGGTTTGAACTGGGAACTTTCTGTTCTGGAAACAACTACGTTGCTATACTGAAATACTGTTTTCATGATGCTAAAGCCTGCACTGTCACTTTAAAAAGTTTTTAAATTTATTTTGTATGTCTTGTGTGTGCTCCAGGTATTGGCAGCAACCCGTCCAGTCAGTGGGACTTCTGGGGGAGCACGCTGGTGACAACCTCATACGTCCGTCTGACTCCAGATGAGAGAAGCAAACAGGGATCCATCTGGAACACTGTGGTGAGGATTTTTTTTTTTTTTTTTTTGCATTTGAGGGTTTGTACTTATTCTTGTTCAGAATTATTTGTCAGATTAGTTTTCTGCAATTATTTTCAGTCTGTTTCCAGTACTTGCTAAGTTGATAGGAATGGTCTCTCATTTATGTTTGTGAAATGTACGGCAGCTCAGACTTTGTTTGTGTCTGTGTAGCCTTGTTACCTGAAGGACTGGGAGATGCACGTACAGTTTAAAGTTCACGGGTCAGGAAAGAAAAATCTCCATGGTGATGGCATTGCAATCTGGTACACAAAGGATAGACTACATCCAGGTAAGAAATAGTTTTTGCATCATGGCCCTTTACTCCAGGTTTATTTAGTACTACAGCTCTTGTTGAAGTTCTGTTATACCTGCATTAATGGTAAATGTCCACCAGGTTGTGCCACTTTCCAACATGAATATCTCCATATGGTTTCAAATAATAATAATAATAATAATAATAACCCTGTGGCAGAGTTTAAACACCACGATAGGCAGAGCCTGCAGTGGTCAACTTCACAGACTCCACCTCCTTCGCAGAGCAGTAAAACATCTACCAGTTCAACAATAGCGGCACACCAACCACCTGGGCCCCATGCAACCCCTAGCCCCCCCTCCAAGCCCTCAGTATTGATGAACAGCTGGTGGCCTCCATCCTGCACAGAGTCAGCGGGCCCTGACAGACTCAGAGGCAGGGTGCTCAAAGAGTGCTCCTCTCAGCTGGGTAGTATTCTTGCCAGGCTGCTCCAGCTTCTCCTGGATTCTGGCTCTGTTTTCAAACAATGGAAGGAATCCATCGTAATTCCAGTTCCCCAAAAACACATGCTAAGGAACAGAGGGACTGCCTAAACACCATTGCTGTGTAAATGCATGGGGAGGGTCATGTATAAACACCTTACAAACCTACTATCGGAAAAACTGGACCCACTACAGTTTGCTTATAAGGCAAAACGAGGTGTAGAATATGCAAGTCTCACCCTTTTAGACACCATCACCAAACATCTGGACTCTGCACACCCACACACAAGGATTCATTCATGGACTTCTTAATACTGGATACTTAATATTACTTAATACTTAATACTTGGACTTTTAATACTGTAAATACAAACAACCTGCTGCGCTGCCTCTCTGACCTTCAGCTTCACCCCACACTGATGTAATGGATTAAGAGTTTTTTTATTGAATTGACCACAATTGGTGTTTTTTAAATGGTTTTAAATCCAGTAAACTGTTTTTAAAATCAGGACTCCCACACGGCTGTGTTCTGTCTCCCATTCTCTTCTCTGTATATACCAATAACATCTCCTGCAGCAGTGAAGGAATGACTCTTTTTAAATATGCAGGTTACATGGTTCTGGTGGCGCACTTGACTGACACTGATGCTCTGTCCCACTACCTGCTCACAGTCAGCAACTTGGTCCAGAGGTTAGGGTTGGGGTTAACTCTAACCCTAACCCTTGGTCTGAACACTCCCTGGAACTGAACATATCTTAATGCCAAGGACCTGTGCTGTGGGGACAGAGACAAAACACTATCTTCTCTGTTCTAGCCGATCAGCATCCAGGGTCAGATGGTGGAGCAAGATCAATCGTTTAAATACTTCGGAACAGAGATCGACACCAGCCTATCCTTCTCAATACACAGTGACACTTTTTATAAAAAAAAAAAAAGCACAACAGTGCCTCCACCTGCTGAGGAAACTCAGGACTTTCCACGTGAGCAAGGACATTTTAACTCTGGTCTATAAATCCCTCATGGAACCACTCCTTACCTTCAATATCTCATCCTGGTACAACCTCCTCACTATCAAACACAGAACTAAACTCTTCCACATTATCATGCTCACCCCAAACCCCCCTGTCTGAACTATACAATCGCTCAGTGATCAGGAAAGTCACCCTGATCACTGAGGACCCCCACACCCCCTTCAACACTCATTCCAGCTACTGCCATCAGACAGGCGATACAAAGTCCCTTTGGTCTGCAAAAGCACTTACAAGAAACCTTTAATCCCCTCTGCTCTAGCAGCCCTCAGTAAGACCAGATAGACACTTGGGTTGTCAACTGTGCGTTTTGTGTTTTTGTTTTTTTTTTTTTTACAGTGTACAGTGGATTTTTGTGAGTATTTAATGTGTTTTTATTGAGCCTGTTGAAGAATTATTTCTGTGACTTGTTTGGGACAGATAATAAAGTGTTTATTCTATTCTATAAATAACCAAAATAAAAATCATTGGTTGTTTACAGCCTTTTAACTTTGGAAGAGGAAGTATGTGACTCTCATTGTGAGCTTTCCTCACCTGCAACTCTATGGCCACGCATCTTCCCCGAGCGTGATCCAGTGTGTCGGGTGCCTAGGACCCCACCAACCGGGAAAGGACACGCTTGCATGTCACATGGCTGTGGCAGATTAATGGCTTAGACAGGTTTCCTCTGGCACTTCCTCAGACTTACAGGAAATGTCTTGAAATTTTTTTAGGTTTACCTTCATCTCCCTCCATCAGTTTTTTTTTTTTTTTTTTTTCTCATCATGTGTGGTTGTTGGCGTCTAACATTTCTGTTCTCACTCAGTGAAAAGTGTCCCGTTAGCTCATATGTCGCCTCGCCTCTGCCTCCATCCTAGGCTCTGTGTTTGGAAACCAGGACAAGTTTCTTGGCCTAGCTATTTTTGTGGATACCTTCCGCAATGATCTCCACGGAATGGATGTAAGTGTGATGTTTGTGGCTGGAGGTGAACCACTTGCTTGTTTCTTTGCAGGGCCTGTGTTTTCCAACAATGCTCTCTTCCATGGGCTGGCCATTTTTATAGATACTTACTCTAACGATGATGCTGCAGACGTGAGTGGTTACTCAGGATTTAACCCTCAGCATGTTATGTCACTGTAAACCCGCCGCCACCACTTCACTGCGGAAAACTTTTGTTTTTGCAGTAAACTAACATCATTTAAACATCTTTTAATCATGAGTTGTTTGGCATGTTGGTAAATTTGTTTTTTTTTGTCATTTATTTTTATTTCACAGTTTGTCTCTAACATCAGCTACCTTCACATTGCTTCTGAAATTTAATATTTTTTAAGAGCAGAAATTCAGTCTGTCGATTATGTGGTCAACAGATTTTATTGGATGGGTCGTTTATCACAGATCTACCCAATTTTGTTTCCAGCATTTCCAGGTTTTTTTTTTTTGTTTTTTGTTTTTTGTAATTTTAAATCAATCTTATATATTGAGAAAAGGAGTAACTTAAATTAAAACAAAAATCATGATGGGTTTTTTGTGTTTATTTTCTGTTTGTCTAAACAACAATTGAATTTTGAACTAACATTTTGTGTTGACTGTTTTTATTTTTTCTTTTATGTTCAAAATAAATCTTCAATTCAAAAAACAATTACATATTCTAAAATGTATTTGACATTTTAGTGTGGCTCATATTGAGAACATTTACCTTATTTTATGGTGTATGTCACTTTTTTTAACACTAGTTTGGAACGTCCTGTGATTTATACTCTGGTGTGACTTGCGCATATATCAAAAAGTCGTGTTTTTTGTATAAGTCTTTCCCAGGAATTGACACACTAAACAAAAGAAATTACAATAGCATAAGTACACTAAAACAATGCGCAAAAATCCCAAATTAAAGAGCAGATTTAAAAAATTAAAATGACTCACAGTAATGTTTCACAGTAAGGGGAGGTGATGGTCTAGTGGTTAAGCTGTTGGGCTTGAGACCAGAGTATCCTTGGTTCAAATCCCATCCTGACCGGAAAATCACTAAGGGCTCTTGGGGAAGATCTTTAATCCCGTTGTGTAGTGAGCGCCTTGTGTGGCAGCACCCTGACATTGGGGTGAATGTGAGGCAGTATTGTAAAGCGCTTTGAGCATCTGATGCAGATGGAAAAGCGCTATATAAATGCAGTCCATTTATTTCCATTGCACATTTATTTGTCCATCTTGCTTATTTTTTTAACTTAAAAGTCCTTAGTTTAAGTAACAGCACACGGTGTGGTGTGCACATGTGCTATGTTCCATATATACAGGCAATAGTTGTGCCCTATAGTCCCCAATACGATAGTCATGAGTCACACTTTCAGGACAAAGACATTGGCCTCATGTCATATTTGTGGTTGAGCGCTACAGCTGCCTGAGTTTTATATATCTTTCAATGTGAGGCATTAAAAAAATAAAAATCAGGTGTTTTCTTGGGCAAATTTGTTGAGGTTCATCTTGAAATATATTAGTTCTTTGTCCTTCTTCCTTTAAATGTGTTATATATTCAGACGGACATCCCTTTGACTGGGACTAAACCCACAAAGTGATGGTGTCGTGCACTCTGCCACATCATGAGTTTTGAAGTGTTTTTTTTTTAATCAATGAACTAACAAGCAAATGTAGTTGTCAAAAAGCGTATTTGCATCTGGGAGTCTGTCAATAACAGATAAGTGAGTGGCCGCTGTTGTTGCACAGCAACAATGACAAGCTTGACAAAAACACACTGTTGTTGAGACACACCTGATAAGACATAAATTTTTAATATCTGAAGCACTTTGACTCTCCTTAATGTGTCCATCATTTTGTTGATATTAGATTTTTAAAGATGAAAAAATATCACATTAGCACCTGTTTGTATGCGAAATTGGTCCGTCAAGGTGTGCAGTGTGAACGTAGCCTTTGTGCTAATAAGCTGAAACGTGCAGGACTTTGTCATGTGTGCTTCTCTTCTTTTATTTCTGTTGTCCATCATACTTATAAACAGGAATATTCTCACGGTCTGTGTTTTAAAACCTTAATTGTTTTATTGCACTTTTCCTCCACAGCGCTCGTTCCCGTACATTTCGGCCATGGTGAACAACGGGTCTGTGAGCTACGACCACGGAAAAGATGGTCGATCATCAGAGCTGGGAGGCTGTTCTGCAGAGATCCGGAATAGAGACCACGATACGTATCTTGCCATCCGCTATTCCAAAGGAAGACTCACAGTGTGTAGACAAACTGTTTACATTCAGTGATTTGCTATATAGCTCTGGTTGTCCTTTTATTAACCAAAGGGTTGTTTGTTTAAATCAGATGTGCAGAATACAAAGGCTTCCAATTTCCTGTAGATGATGAGTTTATGGCTCTTCTGTTTTTGTGTGTTCATCATTCCAAAACTTAACATTTGGGTGTCAGCTATTGAGAACTAGAGTGACAGTTGTTTCTGTTCCAGACCCAGGGTTGTTCCTTTAGGTGTTGGGTTTGGCAACACAGTTGCATGCTTTTCAGATAACTGAAAACCATCGGACCAATTATCTTCTGATAAATTTTGGTCCGATAATTTTTAGTCCGCTAACATATTATTTCAAGCTCAGTGAATAAAAGTAAGCATTTTTAAAGTCTGATATCAAAGATTTTAGACCGTATTTGTTAAATGTTTTGTAGTAGACGTACAGTTTTATCCTCTACAGACAAAGGAGAGCTGGTTTCAGAAGAAACCGCTTTATCCTCTGCAATCAGAGGAGAACCAAAATGAGAGCCAAAAAGAAAAACTGTTTCTCTTGACACCCTACTAACTAGCCAGCAATATCACCCAAGTCATCCAGAGGCATACAGTTTTGAAATTTTAACCAAACTAATTTCGGACAAGTTATTTAAATTAACTGTCTGAAGTTTTATAAAGTGAAAATATCGGCTATATGTTTTAGTTTTAAAGTATTGCACTAATTTTAAAGGTTTTAGTGTGGACATGCTGTCTCGGCAGTGCATTATGGGTAATCTCAGTACATTCACGACAGGAGAAATGCATTTGAGACACTCTGATCAGGCTCCACACTGACAACAGCATTAATCCCTTTGTATATTGTGCCTAAAACTCTTGTGACTATATTCTCTGGGTTTATAGATGTTGTTATTGTTTGTTCTATGTAAAAATGCCAGAAGTTCAGGTTCTCAGGTTCTTCTCCATTATTTTCAATTGGAATCACTGTGAGTTGCTATCGCTTCTTGATTGCTCTATAATGTCCTGGTTATTGTCCTTTACAACACTGTTTGTTGTCTTTGTTCCAGAGTAATATATATAAGATGTCTGAAATTCGGTTTGTGTTTATTAAATTCTGCGCAGATTAAACATAGCAGACACAGATTATTTATTTGGAATATTTGTTTTGGCAAGTTTTCACGGTCTCTACTGCCATCTACTGGCCAGTAGTATTCATGGCAGTATTCGCCCTAAGTATTGAGATACTCCATAATACTTTGCGCGCCAGAGAGTTGCTGCAGCTGATGAAAAGAAATAAAAATGTACATTTTGGTTGTATAATGTTCATTTACAGTTGTCATGTATTTTCTGTCTGTGCTGTTTAAACTGCACCAATTCTCTGGTGTGCAAAGGATTATGGGTTAGGGTCTGCGCGCCAGTAGATAGCAGTGTTCTATGCATTTTGACCCCGTTCTATCAGATGGTTGTCTAATCACAACTTGACACTTGGCTTTTGCAAGTGGCTTTTAAAAAATGGCATATTTTACAAAAGCACATTTATATGTAAACCAACACACATGACACATTAACGTGTTTGTTTTTACATAGAATGAATGAGTCAACCAATCAGTGTTAGTGGAGGCTCATTTTACCCATAATCCCTTTGGCATCTGTGTGTTTGTTACAAAACTTCAGCATTAGTGCATTATTTAAAATTCAAGAATATGTGTTATATTTTAACTTTGTGCAAATGACAGAGTTGTCTTTAATGTAATTATTCTATCCAGAATAATTTGATTTATAAATAAAAACCATAAGTCAAAACTGCTTTATTTTCCAAGACCTCTGCCTCATGGCGGAACTGCTGTATATGGTTAAGGAATAATGACTTTTTTTTTTTCTTTTTTTTTTTTTTGTGAGACAACCCGGTGGTCAGGCTCCTTTTGGTGCAGTAGAGTAAAATATGTAGTAAAGAGGAGCTTCCAGCAGGGGACACAGTGCGCAAAGACAGAAGTGGTGATTCATTGTTTGGGTTTGTGATCGTGGTGTTAAAACTCAATTTTGAAAGTTATCAGTTAGCTGTAGCTTCTGCTAAATTTTGGGGCGGATTATCAGTTTAGCTGTATAAAAGATAACTTTTCAGTTAGCTGATTAGCTGTTATCAAAGCTAACTTTGTGGTTAGCTGTGCCTACCACTGTTAAATACTGAGTCTTTGTCCTGCAGGTCATGGTGGATGTGGATGACAAGAATGAGTGGAAGGAATGCATCGACATCGGAGGTGTTCGTCTTCCTACCGGATATTTCTTTGGTGCCTCTGCAGCTACAGGAGATCTGTCCGGTAGGGAGCATGAAAGAAATGTACTTCTGCTGTAGCTGCATCATAAACATTTAATATTAAACCTGTCATAACCTTAAAATGCTTGTGTTTACAGTCAACCAGCCAACAGTGTGCTCTGTCTTAGTAAACAAATAATGAATGTTAAGTGCAATAATAAGAATATTTTCATTCATTGGAAAATAGAACATTCCATCTCCGAACAAATGAAAAGCTCATTTCCATTTGCATAAATGGAAAACATTCATTATTTGTTGCCCAAATAGGGTCTCTATATTTAATATTTTACTTAAAAATTACACTGGCGTAAAAGTACTTGCATCTGTTTTCCTTAAACAAATGAAAACCTGCTATTGGAACTTGTCCAATCCTTCATCTGACAGCATATCTGTGGCCACTAAAGATATCTCAGAACACTACATATTCGTCTTATGGCAGTCAGGATTTGGCTTCCTCCTATTCTTCCTATCATGGACGTATTTTTACAATAATGTTGTGGAGTCAATGAAGCGAAATGTATAGAACAACAAAGAAAAATTAATGCTGAATGAAACCAAATCACAAAAAAAAAAGTAAATCATATAGTGTATTATTTTTCTATACAATGGGACAAACAATAAATGCCACATGACCTACAATCCACCGATCTAATTATCTATTTCGGTGTTATTTAACATTCTATATACCATATTTTCCAAATTGTCACATGTCGTCCCCCCTTCTTTACTAGTTTGGTACTCCTGTAACTTATATATGTGATTTCTATATGAAAATGCTTCATTTTCTTCTGTGGCCACACAGTGGCACCATCTGCATGTGTGATAAAGCTGCTTGTATATATTGAATGGGGTACTGTGAGTCGCACTCTGAAGAAGTAAATTTTAGAAATGACAGTCTCAGACTAAAAGATCACACTAACAAAAGCAGGAATGTAACCTTCATACTAGCTGACATGTGTTTGGAATGTGTGAGACAACAATAGCAATGGTAAGTCGGCTAATCTAAGTTTCTTTGATTTGCCAACTTTTCAAAGGTTTAAATATAATGCCTTTATCTCCTCTGTGTTCATCTATTCAGTGGCCACAAGCACCAATATACTGTTGCTTTCTGCCTCCTACAGTAACCTTAATAAGCCCATTAGCTTCTGCTTGCTTACACTGTATTTTCTTTCTAAATAAATAATGCCCCTGATTATATTCAATTTGATTGTTGCATGAAGCGGTAGCACCACTTTCTAGAAAAAAAATGCAACTTATAGGCCAGTGCAAGTAATATTTTTTGGGGGGAGGGGGACATTGTTGTTTTTTTTTTTTGTTTGTTTTTTTTAACTCTTCATGATGCATTTTTGAACAGATTAGATATAGAATGGGGAAAATATGGCAGATTTAGAAGAAAAGCTTGCCAGTCATGAAGCATAGTATAGCTACA
Organism: Thalassophryne amazonica; assembly: GCF_902500255.1. NCBI lineage: Eukaryota > Metazoa > Chordata > Actinopteri > Batrachoidiformes > Batrachoididae > Thalassophryne > Thalassophryne amazonica. The sequence goes on along the minus strand of NC_047113.1, from coordinate 85,283,263 downwards.
AAATATGATTTATAGCTCTAAGTTGCTTTTTTATGCCCCGCGGGGCATATAGCATCCGGGTTGTCCGTCTGTCCGGTCACAATTTGTTCACTGTAACATAGCTCGGAACTTATTGCTTGCAAAAACTTCATATTTGGTGGGTACATGCCTTGGAGGAGTACTTCACATGGGTTTGAAGGCTGTTGACCTTGACCTACTTTTCAGGGTCACCAATGGTTACAACTGCCAAATCCTTCGCCTGAAATTTTTCGCCACAATGTACCCCGGCACCTATTGCTTGTAAAAACTTCATATTTGGTGGGTACATGCCTTGGAGGAGTACTCCAAGGCATGCATGTGTTCGAAGGCCAGTGACCTTGACCTACTTTTAAAAAAAATTACCAATAGTTGCATTTGTTCGAAGGCTACTGACTTTTTATGGTCACTGTTGGCCATATCCTCTAAATAAATATAATGTCAATCTCCAATTTTTCCACTGTGTATCCCAGTTTACATGAAACACATGAGGGTTCAACCAAATACCTACCCCACACATGTACATATTACTGTACTTTACATGGAAAATAGTACTGCGCACAGGGCATTTCGTGCCGAATGTCTCTAGTTAACACATTTTTTTTATGGCCACTGTGAAAAGTTCAGTCTTGAGGAGTGAATTTCTTCTTTCTATTAATTTTAATGATGGTGCAAAAGCAGAAAGTAAATCAGTCTGAATTTGGTTTTGTGTTCCAGATAACCATGACATCATCTCCATGAAGCTCTACCAGCTGATGGTTGAACACACCCCCGAGGAGGAGAACCTGGACTGGACCAAGATCGAGCCTAGCGTCAGCCTCCTCAAGTCCCCAAAAGGTAGAGGCCATTGGAGCCGTGCTTCTTGGTACTAAAGTCGTGGTTTTTGAATGGCCAACTGCCAAACTTTTCTTCTCTGCTTCCCAGACAACGTTGACGACCCGACTGGAAACTTCCGTGGCACGCCCCTGACGGGCTGGAAGGTGTTCCTGCTGCTGCTGTGCGCTCTGCTGGGGATCGTGGTGTGTGCCGTGGTGGGAGCCGTGGTTTTCCAGAAGAGACAGGAGAGGAACAAGAGGTTTTACTGAGCACGGGGGATGCTGCATCACAGGTGGTTTGCTGACGTGAACTGTGTCCAAATGAAAGTGTGAACACATTCAATGTGAACTTTTTCTTTCTTTTCTTTTTCTTTCAAAAAGATTGTACAAATGTTTATATTTCTGAAGCACTGCGTTTTGAGAGTGAGCTATGGTGATTTGTGAAGTTGACAAGGAGAAGCAGCTCTGGTGCAAACGAGTAACAACCATCACCAGTGACACGGGGGGGGGGGGGGGGTGTTCACTCCCCCTTTGATTTACTGTGTCGGAAGTTTAGGATTTTGTTTTTAAAAACAAAATCCTCCCCACACCACCGTTGCTTGTGTGATGTGCCTACAGTTATGAACTTTTGACACAGAGTGTTGGTTTTTATTTTCTGGGGGCTATTTTACTGGATATAAAAGATGCAAAGGTTGCATTCACATTACTGGCTGAAATGGCCTGAATCTCAGATGTGCTGGTTTACATTTGGGTTTGGAAATAACCTGGATTTTAATTTTAGGAACGTAATCAGGTCACCCATATCTGATACCAACAAAAATAATAAGTGAAGACATTCAGGACGACTTGGCTAAGATGGACTGATGGGCCAAATCTGGATGAGTGGCTCCATCCGTACAGCTTTGTCACATGTTTGACAAGTCTTTGGTGTTCAGGGGTCTTAGGAGGAACTTTGAGTGCTGCTGGAATCAAGCGCTTGCTTGGGGAAACTCGGCTGAGTCGCACCACTTGCATTGATGGCATTTTCACTACGTGATCCAGCACGCGGGAGTCTCAGTGTTCAGGATCTTAGCGGTTGGAGAACGCCAAGGACACGCCCATGTTTCAGATGGATGTGACAGATAGATGGGGATGGACCAGTTGCCATCCCGGACCCAAGTCCAGCACCACTTCATGCTCCCCAGACCTGCCCTAACTTTTATGTTTCAAAACATTATCACCTTGCAGCAGTTACCAGTTAATCGTGTTGAACTGTGTGAATTGATTTGGGATTGTTTGTGGTTTATATACCCTAAACAACTGTAAACTTTTTATTGTGCCTGTGAGAGGGCTAATAAGGAACGAGAGTCACTGAAAGGTTTCATGAGTGCGACCGTGCTGTGCACTTGTGTGCATACGTACATACTAACTACACATTTCAGCAGGTTTTTGATCAACATTATAAATGGTATTCTCTGCAACAATCATCAAAACACCAAATACTATATTTGGGGTGAATGGGATTACATCCTCTTCCAGGGGATTGTAAAGTCAATGCTGAAGTGCACTATGGGATTTTCCAACTTTGTTTAAAAAAAAAAAAAATTGTGTGTGTGTATATATATATATATATATATATATATATATATATATATATATATATATATATATATGTATATATATATATATATGTATATATATATATATATGTATATATATATATATGTCCACCCTTATGAAAACAAAACATGTTTTAAAGTTGTCCGGGGCATATCTAAGCAGCAGGTGGCAATATAGCCCTGATGCTGTGTTCACATGTTGGCTTTAAGTAACAGAATAAGTAGAAAAGTGATGTAAAAGATGGATTCTTTCAGAATCAGGGCCTCCTGTTTTAATACAAGAAGTTACAAAACATTACAACTCTTTGGCTCCATTAAATAAGGAATATTTCTTGTCATTGACAACAGAAAATGACCATGCCTCATTGCACTTAACCGCTTTGTGACTGTTTTTCATCACTAATCATACGAATGCAGCATTACCGTATAGACATGTTGGACAATCAGAAACCTGGAAAAAAAGACAAAAACCTTTCCTTGTCCACATGTAGACACTGAAATTTGCTGATGTTTCGCAAAAATTCTGTTTTCTGTGACCTAAAAAGTGCATTCTCATGTGGATAAGAAACATAGAATAATCTGCGTTTTCCAAAATAATCACATACTCAACAAAAATATAAACGCAACACTTTTGGTTTTGCTCCCATTTTGTATGAGATGAACTCAAAGATCTAAAACGTTTTCCACATACACATCACCATTTCCCTCAAATATTGTTCACAAACCAGTCGAAATCTGTGATAGTGAGCACTTCTCCTTTGCTGAGATAATCCATCCCACCTCACAGGTGTGCCATATCAAGATGCTGATTAGACACCATGATTAGTGCACAGGTGTGCCTTAGACTGCCCACAATAAAAGGCCACTCTGAAAGGTGCAGTTTTGTCACACAGCACAATGCCACAGATGTTGCAAGATTTGATGGAGCGTGCAATTGGCATGCTGACAGCAGGAATGTCAACCAGAGCTGTTGCTCGTGTATTGAATGTTCATTTCTCTACCATAAGCCGTCTCCAAAGGTGTTTCAGAGAATTTGTCAGTACATCCAACCAGCCTCACAACCGCAGACCACGTGTAACCACACCAGCCCAGGACCTCCACATCCAGCATGTTCACCTCCAAGATCGTCTGAGACCAGCCACTCGGACAGCTGCTGGAACAATCGGTTTGCATAACCAAAGAATTTCTGCACAAATTGTCAGAAACCGTCTCAGGGAAGCTCATCTGCATGCTCGTCGTCCTCATCGGGGTCTCGACCTGACTCCAGTTCATCGTCGTAACCGACTTGAGTGGGCAAATGCTCACATTCGCTGCCGTTTGGCACGTTGGAGAGGTGTTCTCTTCACGGATGATGCGAAGGAGATGTGTTGCACTGCATGAGGCAAATGGTGGTCACACCAGATACTGACTGGTATCCCCCCCCAATAAAACAAAACTGCACCTTTCAGAGTGGCCTTTTGTTGTGGGCAGTCTAAGGCACACCTGTGCACTAATCATGGTGTCTAATCAGCATCTTGATATGGCACACCTGTGAGGTGGGCTGATGTGTGTTCCTCTTCTAACATTACCAGTGTTTCTGCAGTCGGACTAAACTGCAAATCTTACAAAACTTGGTTCTCCAAAAATGAAATTCTTGAGTTTAAAAAGGTGGACATTTCCATGTTCAATCCATCACCTTACATTTATTTATTTTTTAGTTTAGATTTTGGTTCGATGGCAGATTTCTCTGGTCACATGTGGAGATTATCTGCACTTGTGCAAATTAGAAATTCTGACCATTGACAAATTCAAATATTCAAACAAGTAAACTTCTTGCAACCTGATCCCAGATAAGCGGTTGATGATGAATAAGTGAATTTTAATTAAATGCCTCAAGTTTATCATCCACTTCTGTTTTCAGGTGTCACATTTTTTTAAGATGGCTGCAACATAGTTTTTTTTTGTTTGTTTTTTTTAAGGGGTCCTATTGTGCTAAATAAATCTTTATCCACACATCCGTGAAATATGTCTTTTCATGAAGATCCTCCGAGTCAGAATTATCTCTGCCCATGTAGGAAATGCTGCTGTAGCCTTGAAAATGGCTCATTTTAGACTCCATGACGTATGTCGCACAGCCACTGAGACAAACTGCGTACATGTGACACAGCCACATGCTCTGAGGAAGAGCAGTAAGGTGATGATGAGTGCTGCGATGTTGGATTGCATGTTGCTTAAAAGATGCTATGTTAAAATTTTCACATATGTGATGGAATTGTCGATTTTGGCATTTAGATGGTTCAGAAGGAATCTAAAGAATGTAATCCAACCACAGGCTGTTATTGTCTCATGTTCTGTGGATTTGTATAAAATGTCAAACAGTGCAGCAGATGTGTGAATTATTAAACTGGAGACCTTGAACCCTAAAGTTCACATTTTTTTTTTCCCCAAACTTGGAATCTTTATTAATCTGAAAATAAATGGACTGTGCTTTTTCATCTGCATCAGATGCGCAAAGATCTTTACACATCAACTGCTTCACATTCACCATGATGTGAGTCTGCTGCCATGCAAGGTGCCCACTACACACTGGGAGCAACTAGGGGATTAAGGGCCCTTAGTGATTTTCCGGGCAGGCTGGGATTTGAGCCGAGGATCCTCTGGTCTGAAACCCAACGCTTTAACCACTAGACTATCACCTCCACCTTCTGTCTTGGGAGACAATGGATGCACACTGAAAAGAGTCACTGTTGGGTGCGGCATTTCCTTCCATGGCTGTATAAGGCGATGTGGGAATGGCAGTCTTTGAAGCAGGCTGGACAGACGTAGGCTGTGACTGTTGGGTCCGCAGAGCTGGACTTGCATGTGGCTTGCTTCCTCTTCAGTGTCCATGCATTCTGTTTCAGCCTGCTCAACTCCTCTCCAGACAGCTGCTTTCCAGGGTCTGGCCCGCTACGAGTCGCTCCCATGTCTGGATGTTGATGCCTGCACTTTTTAGGTCACGCCTGCAGCTGTCCTTGTAGCGCAGTGATGGGTGACTTTGGGACTTGGCTCCCTCAGCCAACTCTCTATAGAGCAGATTGTTGGGGATGTGGCAATTGTCCACAATGTGCACGTGTCCCAGCCAACAGAGGTGGTGTTTGCTCAGGAGTGCAAAGACAGATGGAAGTCCTGCTCACTACAGCACTTTGGTATTGGGGATCTTGTCCTGCTATTGACTATAGAGGATGTGTCTGAGGCACCGTAGATGAAAACTGTTGTCTCTTTTCCTGGGAAGCATATGTTGTCCACATTTTACTGCAGTAGAGCAAGGTGCTGAGAATACAAGTTCTGTACACCTACCTCTTGGTATTTTCAGTCAAGTTCTTGTTGGACCAAACCCTATTGTGGAGCTTGGACAATCACCCCTTGGTGATCCTCACATTGTTCTCAGGCTCAAGTGAAAGGTTGGACAAGATTGTCGACCAGAGCAAGTCATCGGAGAAGAGGCAGATGAGGAGGTTAACAGACCGCCGCTGCCAGGTGTATGATCCTGTGCATTGCGCGGTCTCTGATGAATTACATGGAGGAGCTTCGTACCAATGCCAGAGTAAGCGTTGAATACCGGGAGTCGGGCATGCTTGTGATCTCAGAAACATGGCAACGTACGGACATTCCAGACTCTTATTGATTTGGAGGACTTCTCTGTCATATGAGCGGACCAGAGCGCATCCTCAGGTAAGAGCTGTGGGAGAGGCGTCTGTGTGTTCGTCAATGAAGGCTGGTGCAGGAATTACACCGTCAGCTGTGAAACGTCTGTGCCTCTCTGTGAGACCCTTTTACCTTTTGGGGGAGTTTGTTAATATTTTAATTTTTGCTGTTTATCTTCTCCCAAGTAGAAAGACAGCCCGAGCCATGGCCATCCCAACTTACAAGACGGTGCTTAAGAGCAGCGAGCCACAGATCAAGACCGTGTCTGTTTGGTCTAGTGATAACATAGAGGCTTTAAAGGGATCTTTCCTCTGCACAGATTGGGACATTTTTCATACACTGGATATCGATGAGGCTACGGATACTATAACAGACTACATACAATTTTGCACTGACTGTGTGGTTACCAAAAATGATATTATGTATCCGCACAACAAACCTTATGTAACCAAAGAAGTTAAAGACTGTATCAACCGCAAAAAAAGTGACTTAAGAATCATGACCAGATGGGATTAAAAATTGTGCAAAAGGAATCTGATGCCAAGGCATGCAAGGAAGAGGCACAAGGGCAACATCAAGCAGAATTTTGCCTCAATGGACTCTTAAAAAAAAAAAAAAAAACTTTGGGATTCGATGAAAGTGGCAGCTAACATGACAACAAAAAGGAAAAGCTTTGTAACAGATGATCAGAAAAAAGCAAATGAGCTCAGTGACTTTTATCTGAGATTTGAGACTCAGGATTTTTCTTTGTATTGTGCTAATATTTTAAATTCTATTTCACCTACTGATTTGCACACTAGGTTAGTAGTTGATCCAGACAAAATCAGGTCACTTTTTAGTGGGGTTTAGAAAAATAAGTCTGCTGGCCCAGATGGCATCTCTGCTTTTCTTTTAAAGATTTTTTTCAGAGGAGCTCACACCAGCCTGGTGCCTGGTCTTCCAGCAGTCTGTTGACCAGCATACAGTTCCTTTACTCTGGAAAAAATCAATTATTGTTTCAGTCCCCAAAAAACCCTGCCCAATGGTTAACAATGATTTTAGACCTGTAGCTTTAACTTCTGTTATGAAATGCTTAGAAAAATATATTGTGTCTATTTTAAAGTCAGAGATAAATTCCGATCCAGATCCTCTGCAGTTTGCTTATAGGAGAGGGCGGGGCACAGACGATGCCATTAATGGCATCACTCATCTGTCACTAAAACACCTTGAAGACCCAAAGGCTTACGCACGTCTTTTATTTGTTAATTTTAGTTCTGCTTTTAACACATTACAGCCTCAATTATTGATCCAAAAAGGAATTCACCTGACAGTAAACCCTGTAATTATTAAATGGTTTTATTCTTTTTTAACAAAGAGTTCAAAATGTCAGAGTTAGCAACACTATCTCTGATCCAAAAACCATCAGTACAGGTGTACCTCTGGGCTGTGTCAGTTTGCCTGTCCTTTTTACTCTTTATACTAATGATTGCATTAGCCACTTTCATGGAAACCATGTTTTTAAGTTTTCTGATGATACTGCCATCCCCAGTCTGCTTCACAAACACTCAGATCCATCACTGTACTTTAACAAGGTGCAGTCTTTTGTCCACTGTTGTGATGCTAATTTTCTTACCATAAATTTAAAGAAAACTGAGGAGATAATTGACCCTTGCTCTATTGGTGATCATACCGCTCTGGTAATCCATGACGAAGAAATCAGGCCAGCTTTTATAAGTATCTAGGCATTTACTTAGATAACCAGTTTAACACGTCAATAATTTATGCTCCCATTAACAGCAGAGGCTATATTTTCTGCGCAGACTCTGGGTGTTTAGGGTTGATTGGAACATCTTGTTTCTGTTTTATCAGGCTGGCTTGGAAAGCATTATCCGGTATGGGATGTCAGCCTGGTATGGTAATCTCTCTGTCCAGTTGAAATCTAAGCTTGCTCGTCTGCTGCCATGAAAGTTGTAGGGATGACTAGAGCATGTCTCACCCGTGTTGGCCTCCCTTCATTGGCTTCCTGTTAATGCTAGAATAGAATTTAAAATTCTTCTTCTTACTTATAAGGTTTTGAATAATCAGGTCCCATCTTATCTTAGGGACCTCGTAGTACCATATTACCCCATTAGAGCGCTTCGCTCTCAGACTGCGGGCTTACTTGTAGTTCCTAGGGTTTGTAAGAGTAGAATGGGAGGCAGAGCCTTCAGCTTTCAGGCTCCTCTCCTGTGGAACCAGCTCCCAATTCAGATCAGGGAGACAGATACCCTCTCTACTTTTAAGATTAGGCTTAAAACTTTCCTTTTCGCTAAGGCTTATAGTTAGGGCTGGATCGGGTGACCCTGGACCATCCCTTGGTTATGTTGCTTTAGACGTAGACTGTGTTTCATAATTATTGTATGGCCTTGCCTTGCAATGTGGAGCGCCTTGGGGCAACTGTTTGTTGTGATTTGGCGCTATACAAGAAAAAAGTTGATTGATTGATTGATGACTGGAAACTCTTCCCTGCAGTTCATCTATGAACATTCTGTTCTCAAACAAGCACAGCGAGCATTGTCGGATCCTTCCCACATCTACCCCGAGTATGAACTCATACCGTCTGGCAGGCGATACAGAGTCCCTCAATGTAGACTGAATCGCTTTAAAAACTCATTTGTGCCCATGTCAATTACAGTTTTAAATAATGGTTCCTGGGATAGGTAGTAGCCACTACCTATCCCAGGTAGTGGGATAGGTAGTGGCTACACTGAATAGCAATGCCGCATTGCTATTCAGTGTAATTTATTCATTTTCATTTACTATATTGTCAGCATTTTCCTTTTAATCATATGTGGGAGACGGCTGTGCAATAGGGGTATGTTTATTAGGCATATGTGCAATATGCATGAACCATCTGTGCAAGACTGTTGTGCAAAAGGGGTATGTGCAATATTGGTGTGTGTATTAAGTTATGTGCAATATGCACGAGTTATGTAACTTTGCCATGGCAGTTTTATCTGTGTAGCTCTTGGAGTCCAAGACAAATTTCCCGAAGGGGACAATACAGTGTATCGTATTGTATCATATTGTATGACCCCAGGTACTAGAAGTGGCTGACAAGGTTGAGGTTGTACTTCCACATGTGGATGGTTGATGGGGAGTCGGTACCCTGTGCCATCACTTTTTGAGGCTGATGGTGAGGCCAAATTCACAGCATGTGTGCGCAAGGCGATCCACCAGTCGTTGAAGGGCTTCTGTGTGGGTTGCTGAAGCAATGTCGTCAGCGAATAGGGCCTCTTTGATGGTAATGCACCAGAACTTGGTCTTCGCTCTGAGTCTAGCCAGGTTGAAGAGACTTCCATCAGAACACTTAAGATAGACTCCGTCCTCGTTGCCATCGAATGCGTAGGGCAGCAGCATGGAAAAGAATATGCCGAAGACCCACTGCTGGTTGATGAAGGCAAAGTAGTTGTCTGCAGTTGTCTGATGAAGAAGATCATGTCAGTGGTAGATCTGCCTGCCCTGAAACCACACTGTGACTCTGGATACATGCATCCCACCAGAACGTGCAGTCGGGTCAAGATGGCAAGTACGGTAAGTAAAGCTTATTTGTATAGCACCTTTCAAGATAAAATCACAAAGTGCTGTACAGTAATTTGTGATGCACAGAAATTAAAAACAGCAGTACCATAAAACTGGTTAAATGTAAGTCTGTACAAATGGGTCTTGACCTTCTCCTTAAAAGTTTCAACAGAGTTCACAGGTCGTAGGTGTAGTGGCAGTGCATTTCACAGTTTGGGCGCCACCACCTCAAATGCACAGTTTCCTCTGGTCTTCAGCCTTGACCTTGGTACAACCAACAGGTTCTGGTCCAAGGACCTCAGAGACCTGCTTGTCAGATAAGTGTGCAATAGTTCACTGTTGTAGAGTGGCATTTGACCGTGCAGAGCTCTAAAAGTCATCACCAGTATTTTAAATTTCAGTCTGAACCGAATTGGGAGCCAATGCAAATAGGACAGAATGGGTGCTACGTAAGACCGCTTAGATGACCTTGTAAGAAGCCTTGCAGCCACATTCTGGACCGTTTGTAGGCAGTCCAGCGAAGACTAACTGAGGTTAGGGAGCAGCAAATCACAATAGCCAAGACACATAACAGCTCAGCATAAGACATGTCACTAAGGCGGGCAATGTTTCGTGAATAGAAGAAGAATGATTGCACAAGATGAGTAGCGTATGTCAAAATTGAGAGCCTGGTCAAATGTAACACCCAGATTTCTGACTGCTGAGTGAACAGTAAAGAGCCAAAGAGAAGAGAACAGAAGAGAGCCAAAGTTCTTAATCACCAAAGGAACAAACTCCTCAGGAGCACAAACAAGAACTTCAGTTTTTGCTGTATTAACAGTAACAGATAGTTGGCAGCCATCTAGTCTTTTTATGATATTAATATAGTTTTGAAGAACATTTTGTGGAGCAGAGATGTACATCTACATAACAATGATATGATCAAAAGAGCTCGAATCTGTCCCAAGTGGGAGCAAATTCAATGCAAATATAAAATAGGTCCCAGAGTGGAACCTGGGTGAACACCACAGGACAAAATGGCAGAAGAGGATATATATTTAGCTGCAGTAACTGAGGCTCTCCTGTTAGAGAGACAAGATAAAACCAAGGGATGAGTAGCAAAGAATTTGCTGACAATACTCAGTAGGGATATGCCCCTGTAACTGTTGCAGTCACTGTGGTTGCCCTTGTTTTTGTAGAGAGTCACGATCTTGGCATCTCGCATCTCCCTTGGCATAGATCCCTCGTTCCAGCACAGACAGAGAAGCTCATGCAGGTCCTGGAACAGTGCGTCCTTCCCACTCTTGATCACCTCTGGTGGTATCCCATCCTTTCCCGGAGCCTTGCAAACAAACAGTCTATGGCCAAGTTCAGCTCCTCCTTGGTCAGTTCCGCATCCAGCTTGTCCATCATTGGCATCTCGCAGATGGTGTTCAGCACTGCTTCTGACACAACATTCTGAGTGGAGTAGAGCTCTACCCATCTCTCAATCTGTTTCCACTGGTCGGTGATGTTCACTCCTGTCTTGGTCTTCAGGGGAACATTCTTGTTGGCCGTTGGGCCGGTTGCCTGCTTGATGCCAGTGGTCTGTGATCACTCACTTAATAAGTTTACAGTTTCGCTGCCATGTTTAGTGGAACAACAACCTTATATATCACTACAACAATGCATCAACTCCTCAACTAAGACTGAACTTGAAGTTAGACTGCCTGATGTCTTAGCTTCACATTTGGCAAATACTCAATCAGTAGACAGTCTTGTGGATAGTTTAAACTCAATGCTCAAAACTACACTTGACATGATTGCACCACCTTTGTTAAAACCGTGCTCCCCCAAATCACAGTCACCTTGGTTCAACAATTACCTGCATGACCTCAAGCATAAGGCAAGAGGTCTAGAACAGAAATGGTGTAGTTCAAAAATAGAAGCATTCCACCTTGCGTGGCGTGATGCTATCTCACACTATAAGCATGCATTACTGGCTACAAAGCGGACCTATTATTCTGATTTGATCAACAAAAACAAGCATAACTCCAAGTTCTTGTTCGACACGGTGGCAACAGTTATTCATGGACAACCACCTGTAGTTCGCTCTCCTTTTACAGCACACGATTTCCTGGATTACTTCAAGAAGAAAATAGAAGATATTAGGTTAAACATATCCCAGCATGCCTTAACCCAGCCACTACACCCTGCTATTGAGGTGGGTGCCATTACTGAGGTATTACCTAGATTTACAGAATTTGAGAGTATCTCTCTAGGCATTCTGAAGAAAGTCATAACATCAACAAAAAGCACAACCTGTTTATTTGATCCTATACCAACAAAACTGTTTAAGGACCTGTGGATGACCCTTGGCCCAACTGTGCTGGAAATTATTAATCTTTCTTTAACTTCTGGATCTGTTCATAAATGTTTCAAATCTGCAGTGATTCACCCATTACTTAAGAAACCTAATCTTCACCATAGTGTATTGAAAAACTATCAGCCGATATCAAATCTATCATTTTGCTCTAAAATTCTGGAAAAAGTGGTGTCTGGACAGCTCATGGACTATCTTACTGAGAATAATCTCTTTGAGCCACTGCAGTCTACTTATCATTCCACAGAGACGGCTCTCACTAAAGTGGTGAATGATTTCTGCTTGCAATGGATTCGGACACCACTACGGTTCTTGTGCTGTTAGATCTCAATGCTGCATTTGAGACCATGGATCATCATATTCTACTTGATAGGCTGGAAAATCATTTTGGGATTACTGAGAGTGTCCTTGCATGGATGACATCATACTTGACCAGTCGTTCTCACTGTTTTGTACAGTAACACTACCTCTAACCTTACTGACATGAAATTTGGGGTTCCACCGGGGTCCGTCTTAGGCCCCCTGCTTTTCTCCCTTTATATAGCACCCTTTGGGCACATATTGCGGCGTTTTGGGATTACCTTTCACTGTTATGCTGATGGTACTCTGTTACACATGCCGATAACTGCTGGTAATCTCATCCACATAAAATCCTTAGAAGATTACCTTGCATCAGTGAGAAGTTGGATGTCTAGAAACATCCTACTTTTAAACTCTGATAAGACTGAAATGATGGTTCTTGCTCCAGTGAGACGTCGGCATCAATTTGACCAGTTAACACTTAGCCTAGGCTCGTGTGCCATACATCACACTGACAAAGTGAGGAACCTTGGGGTGATTTTTGATCCTACATTGTCCTTTGACCTCCACATTAGAACTATTACGAGGACTGCTTTTTTCCACCTGTGAAATATAGCAAAGATTCATTCCATCCTGTCTATGGCTGATGCTGAGACCCTGATCCATGCGTTTACCTTCTTTATCTTCTAGATTGGACTACTGCAATGTTCTATTTGCTGGTTAACTGCAGTCCAGCATTAGGGCTCTCCAACTGGTTCAAAATGCTGCAGCCAGATGTTTGACACGAAGCAGAAAGTTCGACCACATTACACCCATTTTGGCGTCTCTTCACTGGCTTCCTGTCACAGTGAGATCAGATTTTAAGGTTCTGCTACTAGCCTATAAAATTGTTCATGGACTGGCACCTCCCTACCTAGCTGACCTATTTAAATCTTACGTAACGGCCCAGGCTTTGCGTTCTCAGGGTGCAGGACTATTTTGTGTCCGTAGGGTGAATAAAGTCTGCAGGTCACAGAGCTTTCTCTTATCGTGCCCCTGTGGAATGATCTCCCTGCGTCAATAAAACAGTCAGATTCTGTGGAGACTTTCAAGTCCAGACTTAAGACACACTTACGAGGTCTCTTAGATAATAAACCGACCCTTTTATTTTTTTTTTTTAACTATATGGATTTGAATGACATGCGATTACACTAATCATGCTTGAACCCTCGTGCGCATGCGTGAGTTTTTTCACGCGTGTCGGTGACATCATTTCCCTGTGAGCAGGCCTTGAGTGAGATGTGGTCCCGCCCTCTCGGCTGAATTCCTTTGTTTCACACGCTGCTCGAGACTGCGCGCGTTGCTTTATCAAAATTTTTTCTGGACCTGTGAGGAATATCCGAGTGGACACTATTCGAGAAATTAAGCTGGTTTTCTGTGAAAAGTTTAACGGCTGATGAGAGATTATGGGGTGTTTCTGTCGGTGTAAGGACTTCCCACGGAGCGGGACGTCGCGCAGCGCTCCCAGGCGACGTTTTCTGGCTGTTTCGAGCTGAAATCATCCTAATTTAAGGTTCTGTTGACCCAGGACGTCGTGAGAGAACAGAGAAGATTCAGAAGAGGCCGGCATGAGGAATTTATGCGGACATTCCACTGTTTAAGGACATTTTTTTAATGAAAGACGTACGCGCAAATTCGCCGAGTCGTTTCCGTGACGACTCTGCAAATCTGTGTGCGCCGCGACAGGAAAAACACCTCCGTGTTGAAAACCATTTGTAGAATTCAGGCAGCTTTTAATGGCTTTCAACAAGTTGCCCATGCCATGGACACTAACACAGCCCCATACCATCACAGATGCTGGCTTTTGAACTTTGCGCTGGTAACAATCTGAATGGTCTTTTTCTTCTTTTGTCCAGAGGACACAACGTCCATGATTTCCAAAAACAATTTGAAATGTGGACTCATCAGACCACAGCACGCTTTTCCACTTAGCGTCTGTCCATTTCAATTGAGCTCAGGCCCAGAGAAGGCGGCGGCGTTTCTGGATGTTGTTGATGTATGGCTTTCGCTTTGCATGGTAATTTTAACTTGCACTTGTAGATGTAGCGAGGAACTGTGTTAACTGACAATGGTTTTCTGAAGCGTTCCTGAGCCCACACGGTAAGATCCGTTACACAATGATGTAATTTTTTAATGCAGTGCCGCCTGAGGGATCAAAGTTCACGGGCATTCAGTGTTGGTTTTCGGCCTTGCCGCTTACGTGTAGACAGTTCTCCAGATTCACTGAATCTTCTGATTATATTATGGACTGTAGATGATGGAATCCCTAAATTCCTTGCAATTGAACATTGAGAAACATTGTTCTTAAACTGTTGGACTATTTTTTTCATGCAGTTGTTCACAAAGTGCTGATCCTTACGCCATCTTTGCTTGTGAATGGCTGAGCCTTTTGGGAATGCTCCTTTTATACCCAATCATGACACTCAGTTGTTTCCAATTAGGTGTTCATTGAACATTCATCAACTTTCCCACTTTTTTGTTGCCCTGTCCAAAGTTCTTTGAAATGTGTTACAGGCATCTATTTCAAAATGAGCAAATATTTGCACAAAAACAATAAAGATTACATTTTAACATTAAATATCTTGTCTTTGTGGTGTATTCAATTGAATATAGGTTGAAGAGGATTTGCAAATCATTGTATTCTGTTTTATTTACATTTCACACAACGTCCCAACTTCATTGGAATTGGGGTTGTATTTGAATTTGGGGTGGTCCATCTTGTGGGGAATGAGGTGTACCTTGGAGCGAACAAAGATGTGGTTGGTATCACAATCAGCGCTGTGGAAACTGCTTGTGTTGTCCACAATGTTGAGCTCTTGTTTCCTGGTCAGGATGAGGTCCAGCTGGTGCCAGTGGTTGGATCTGGAGTGGCACCATGACACTTTGTGCCTCGCCTTGTTCTTGAAAAAGGTGTTCGTTACAGCCAGCTTGTGAAAAGAGCGCAGCTCCCAGAGTCTCTCACCATTCTCGTTAAGCTTGCCGACTCTGTGGTGACCAGTTGAGATCAGCCAGGCCTTGTAGTCAACACCCACCCTTGCATTTAAGCCCCCCCAGAATGTAGAGTCCTTCCTTGTTGGGCACACTTCTGAAGGTGGAGTCCAGTGCATTGTAGAATCGATCCTTCTTGTCAGCCATGGAACTCTGTGTTGGGGCATAGGTACAGACCAGGTGACTGTCCTGCCTTATGCATGGTCAGGAGCCTCTCTGAACCTTCTGTTGGTGGTTCTATGTTTTTTTTTTGTTTTTTTTTTTTCCTCAGGGTTATGTCCCAAAGTCTTTCCCGTGGATGAGTATGGCTCACCCACTTTTTCATGTTGTCATTATGGGATGTTGTGAGTAGAATTTTGAACGAAAAAATGAATTTAATACATTTTGAAATAAGGCTTTAACATAACAAAATGTTGAAAAAGTGAAGTGCTGTGAATACTTTCCAAATGCACTATATATATATATATATATATATATTTATCAGGGCTATGAAAACGTAAAGCGGGACTGGTTGGTTGCTGCAGTGATGCTGTGTGGCTCCTGCAAGACACTTAAGCTAAATGTAGCATGTGGACATCACAAACTTTTAGAGTTCTCAAGTCTTTTAAAGAAGAATTTTGCAGCATGTCTGTGTCACAGAGCGACATCAGACAGAGAGGGGAGATGGCGTGAAAGACAGTTTGAAAAAGTTCGATAAGGACAAGAAAGAATCCATGGAATTGTCGCTCGCTTCATGAACACATCTGAAAGATAAACAGAAAAAGTGAACTGTGCCATCAGGAAACACGGTAAGAATTTTTCTCTACCTGGAAAATAGCCATTGTGCTGTTCAAACAGGATTTTAGACAAGATTATGTGACTTTTTTAGTATTAATTTAGATTTTCTTTCATTGGAAAAAAGACCTTGTGGTTTACATGAATTTACACAAGAATGTACATGAGTTTTTATGTATGTAGACTTTTTTTTCATGGGATAAAGGACACTGGATTTACAGAATTTACACAATAATGTGATTTTTTTACTAATAAGCTATGTTATTGATATTTTACCCTGATTTTCAAAATATTCTACAAGCTTTAGCTGTGGTTTTTGAAATGCTTTAACAGTCTTTTCAGTCTTGATGAATTTCATGTAGTTTTATTGTTTTGAGTTAATGCATAATTTGGTTTACAATTAAAAGGAAAATCATTCCAGGTTCTACTTCCACATCATATTCTGTTATTTCAACATGATCATTTACAGTTCAAATGAAACGTTAAAATAGGTCCATGTGGTTCCATGACGTGGTGGATCTCAGCTTCCACACAGAAAACTGGTCAGTGCTCTGGAGTAAACACAAGATGGTGCTGGAGCGTTGGTTTTATTTTATATATTTGTTTTTTCCCAGTTTAAAAAAAAAAAAAAAAAAATCTCTCCTCAAACCTTTGCAGCTTCTGTTCAACAGAAATCAGCCTTCGGGAATTTTAAGCCACTGATGTTCTCACTCTCCTGCATCCCTCAGTAACTAAGTTTGACTGATGATTTTGTCTTGTTAATGTTGGCAGAAAGTCTGAAAGTTCCTTGTTGTTTCTTAAACAGAATTAATCATTTGTGTGACGTGGTGTAAAGATTCTGTCTCGTCTGAACTGAGAATCACAGACTCTTAAATACAAAAATCTAAAATTTATCTTCTGTCAGTAGCCTTGTTAGTTTCCATCTGACACCGAACGCTTACAGGAGCACCTCATTGACTTTTCTTGAAGCAGAGCGGCGGCACAGGGTGCCAGGCTTCAAACGTAGGGAATATCAATCTGACCCTGTGCTCAGTGGGTGAATGTGTAATGGGGATGCTGAGACTGTAAGTCTGACCGAGCTGCCTGGACTCCTGTCACACTGAAAACTATCTCCACAACTGCACAAGAAAATCGAAGTTCAGATGGTTCATGATCGTGGCAATGCCTGTGTAGGGAGAAAGATCATCTCTTGGTCGATTTCCACACACAATATCTACATTAATTTGTTGATCTGGAGACAACTCGTATCAATCAAACCACCCAGACAAGGAAACAAAAAGATTGAAAATACATTAAGGAAAGAAACAAAAAACATCCTGGAGCACATAACATCAGTTTTACAGCAAAATCGTGCAAATGCTGATACAACCAGCAAATCAGGCATGATGTTTCCCAAAGGAGTACTTATGAGGGGCGATTGAGAAGTTTTGAGCCTGGCCCAGAAAAAGAAGGGTGTGGTTCTCCATCCTTTGCATTCTGAGAAACCAACATTTCTCACCAGTGTGTCAAAACTCCACACATTCTCAAGAAATGTTTGTTTCTCAGAATGTGAAAGATGGAGAACCACGCCCGTCTTTTTCTGGGTCAGGCTCAAAACCTCTCAATCGCCCCTCTTACCAAAATTGGTTGATTGGCCACTTGGCTTAAGATGGCAGCCATTTTCCAAGATCACCACCAAACTGGCCCATGAAAAAAAATACTTTTGCATAGAAATGCTCCTATTTAATTGTCTTGTGCAATATTTGTAGCAAAATTGTTATTCATTGCAACAGTGAAATCCAAGATGGCGTCTTATTTCATGATGCCCGCTAAATCGAAGCCAAAATCTACAAAAAATGTGGTTACTTGATTTTTGTATCAGATTGTAGGTGTTCAGGCATGCCTGATTTAATTTGGCATGTTTCAGCAAGAATATGACACTCTAGTGGGATAAATTACCATTTGGCCACTTTGGCTGTAGACACTAAAAATGACAACATAATATTTTCAACAAAAAAACACTTTTTAATAAGTCTACATGCAGTTGTTTCAAGAAATGAACACTTTCAGAACATGTCCTGGGCAGAAACCATTAATAATAAATGGAATAAACTTCACTCTAATTTGGTGCAGAAGCAAAATAAAATATAATGAATACCTTAAATAGTCCAGGGGTCTATTTTGAACCTAACTGGTACTAAAGGTACCTAAGGTGGAAAAATTACTCTTCGAGTCTCCTTCTACCACATGACCTTAAAGGTTACACGGGATCAAAATTTAAAAGTGTTCGACTTATGTTTAAAGGTATACTGGATTATTTGTCTGATCATACAGACTCTAAAAAGGTCTAGTTTTACTACCTTTGGCAGAAAAGTTTGTAGTTATGGGACAAAATGGTGATGAACGCCAATTTCAGTTTTTTCATGGGGGTCAAATTACAGCTGTTCCAGTGTGCATAAAAAGTTGTGCAAATGATTGGTTGAGCTACTCAGATTTTTAATGGAGGACTAGACTACTACTTACTGCTTCGTCACCAGGGTAAAGGTCAAAGAAAGTCATTGTCTCTTGGTTTCTTTAAAACGTTTGCCCGGTGATATGATAATGACAGATGCAAACCATTCTGATTTTTATTTGTATTTATTTTTGTTCGTTATTAGCTCATCCAATAATTTGCATCAGATTTTACCACAAGTAAGTTGCCTATAAGGTCAAGGGACACAACTGTGAGTTGACTTTTGGTTGTCAGCACATATGATTTTTGCCAGAAGTTAACTTCTCAAATTAATAAATAGTTGAGACCTTGCTGCACATTTGAGCAGCTTCTATCGCCATCTAGTGGGTGATGCTTCTGGTACATTTTGTAGTTGTAAAACCCAAAATTCTGTTTGAAAAAAGAGGCATTTATAAATGTCTGAAATGCATGATTGGTTGTTTTGGGGGGGGGGGGGGGGGCAGAGCTCCCAGAATTAATATATAAAAATTTTGATTTTGAGAGTTTTTTGGTTCTTGAGTTTCAAGATACAAAAGTTTGCCAGAAGGATGAAATTTCTCCTAACATATTTGGTCCATGTGCAAACTGAAATGGTCATTTTTGCTGTTTTGACATTAGATTCTGTGTTTTTTAGCCCTAAATGCACTGTTGTAATTTGCCTGCGTGAGCTTCTGTCTGTCCAGCAGCAGCTTGGTGAAAGCAGGCACATAGTATAAGAAGAAGAATTTGGTAATCGTTAAGTGACCTTGCACAAGTCAGAACCTACAGCTGTGGATGTGCTGCAGGAGTGAGTGGGAGAGAAAAGAAATCCAGCAAGACATGTTGGGACAGATGACGAGCTTGTTCTTCAGATTATGGCAGCAGTAAGTAGGGCAAAAGTCACGGGTGGTGAGGCTTCATTCACCTGTACAAATCATTTTGTACAGCTCTGAGAGAAAAAACTCTGATACTCATTCAAAAATGGTTTATAACCCAAATATTCAGCTTTAAATGAGAGTTTCTTTAATTGAAATGGTGCAAAGTCCATGTCATCCATGTATAAAAATCTTATTTATAAAATTAACAAGTGCAGTCTGCACTAACCAAGTGATGCTCTTCTGCAGGAGGCTTTTCCAAAGTACAGTTTGACCTTTTGACCCCAACATCAATATGCATCTTGGGGTCACCATGCCGAACTCGCATACCAAATTTGGTCACAATCAGGCAACTGGGAAAGAAGTTGCTGTGTTCACAAGATGTACACAACTAATACACAGCATATTTTCTGGAGTACAAGTTTTGTTGTTGTACAAGTACAAGAGTTTTTTTGTTTTTTACCTCATTTGAGAGGTGCTGCAACTTATACTTCAGTAGGAGTTGTATACTGAAAAATCACACATTTCTTATTGATAATAATTAGGACCATTTTTGTCTGACTTTAGCGGGAACCCCCGTGTTCTACCTGCCAGTCCTAGCAGGAATAGCACCAGCCAGCCTACTGCGAGAGGCTGCTACCCTTGCCCTGGCAAGGAAAGCCCAGGAACACAATTGGCACCTCATCCATGACACCACAGACATGGCAACACCTCCAAACAGACTCAAGTCCCGCCACCCATACAACCAGGCCGCGCAAGAGATGCTTACTTCCATCTCGGAGGATCTGACAACCAAAGCCTGGCTGGCGGCAGCATGGAAGCAGGAGTAGGAGTCGGCAGGACATACACGTCTACACCCTTATGTCCCGGGTCCTGGAGATGGCGTCGAAGGAGAAGACCTACCTCGCCGGCAATGGACCCTCCTGAACGGCCTACATACAGGAGTCGGCTGCTTCAAAGCATCCAAGAAGAAGTGAGGCCTAACAGACAGTGCGGCGAGCTTGAGCAGACTGCCAACCACATTATCACTGCCTGTCTCCTGCAAAGACCACCTTCAGAGGAAAGCCTTACACTCCAACAGTACACAAAAATCCCAAATTAAAGAGCTGATAATACAGAAAAAAGGTGTGAATTATAGTCTGGTGAAACTCCTACATTTAAAAATCACACATTTTTATTAATAAGAGTAATTTGAATGACTGTTTTGTAGAATTTTCACAGGATTCAAAGCACTAACCAAAATAAACTCTAAGAATAAAAGAAATGCAGATAATAAAAATATACAACAATGCACAAAAATTCCAAATTAAAGAGTTGATAATATGGAAAAAGGTGCGACTTATACTCCAGATCAACTGATATATGGGTTTTCTTCTTTCT
Organism: Thalassophryne amazonica; assembly: GCF_902500255.1. NCBI lineage: Eukaryota > Metazoa > Chordata > Actinopteri > Batrachoidiformes > Batrachoididae > Thalassophryne > Thalassophryne amazonica. The sequence goes on along the minus strand of NC_047113.1, from coordinate 85,262,483 downwards.
CATGAGGTGTGACGTATACCCTGGAAAATATGGTAGTATATATTTTTTCCAAGGGATGTTCCATGAGTCTTTATGGCTAAACAGAGTGAATGTTTCCTTCGATTGCCACAAAATTATTTATCTGATGTCCTGAGGTACAAAACAAACACTTTAAGCTTCACTTTTCACACAGTGTGTGTGTGTGTGAGATGTATTAGCGCTTCAAGGCTGCCGAGGCCTCCAGCGAGCATCCATTGTGTGTGTCTGCACCTCCACCGGAGTTCTGCTTTTTGTTGCCTCCTCCAGACAAAGACCCTCTTTCAGGTGTTATCACAGTCACGCTGCTCCTCCACAGGAGAACAACATCACTCCCTCTTATCACACACCCACACTTTCTGCACAAAGAGCAGCTGTTGAATTTCCAATTGCAAATTCTTCCTTTGGTTGGCTAATACATAGTCGGCACGTTGTAGTCGTCGCTGTTTTCACAAACACGAGCAGTCTCAATGTCGAGGACTCGAGAGCAGCTGCAGATGATGAGGGAGGTGAATAGAAGTTGGCAACCAACAAGTTGCCTCATCAAAAGGTGCGAGAACATCTCAGCAATTAGAAAAATGTTCTGTGAGACTACAGATGCTCTGACGGTTCATGCCTGTTTAAAGGATGAACATGATTTACACTAAAATGTACTTCCAAAAAAACCCCTCTGTGGTTCAGTGTTTCTCCCCTGAGAAGAATAATAATAATAAAATAATTATAATAAAAACAAGCAGAGTGCAATTAGCCCCTGGACCAAGCAGGTTTTAGGTAAGAAACAACACTTTGGTCCAGCCTCAGCGCACCATGACCTACAGCTATGGTGGCGAGGTAGGGGTCAATGAAGAATGAAACTGGTCAAAACTGAAAAATGCTTCAATCATATTGAACCGCATTATTTGTCTGATTACAAAGATTCCAAAAGGGTATAGTTTGGACTATATGTGACTGAATGTTATGGAGTAAAAACAGGAAAAAATGGTGATACTTTGTACAAAGGTCAAAAGTTAAAATTGCTCCAATTTTGGTCATGGGTTTGATTCCCACTTGTGGCCTTTCTGTATGGAGTTTGCATGTTCTCCCAGTGTTTGTGTGGGTTTACTCCATTTTCCTCCCACATTTAAAGACATGCAGGTTAGATGAATTTGAAACTTTATAATTGCCCAGGTCTCCCTTGCAAAAGAGATGTCAGTCTCAGTGGAACTAACCTGGTTAAAATGATGACGTTACGGGGCAATTTATGTCATAGAATCCAGAAGACATTGACCTTTATTTTGAAGACCAAACATTCAACATGTTCAAAATAATTCCATTTTTTTTTAATCCTACTGCAAAACTTGAACTTTTGGCCCCTGTACCCGCTGTCACTATTTTTGCAGTTTTTACCCGATAACTCCAAAACACTCAGTCATAGGTAGTCCACACTATACCGTTTTGGAATCTTCATGATCAAACAAATAATGTGGTGTACTTTTTAATATGACTGGAGCATCTTTAAATTTTGATTCCACCCTGGATGGCCACCATACATTTGTGTAGGTCATTTTTGACTGAGATGGGATTGTAAGCATTGTTTTAAGTGGTACTGATAAGGTGAAAATTACTGACTGGTTCATGGAGTTAATTGGTACAGCACATGTTTTTGATCTAGTCCTCGCTGAGTATCGAATTTGTCCGCGTGGAGACTCCCTGCTGATAAAATTCACTGCTGTTACACATTAAATGGATCAAACACAAATATTGGTGCTTCTTTTAGTAAAGCTGCTTCTTTCACTTTGACGGCAGTGAACGCAATCTGTCACCATTCACCCCTCTGTTCTCCCAAAAGTAAAATAAAAAATAAGATGCCCACTTATGTCAATGTTGCTTATGGGGCGGCTTTACTTGAGCTGCTGCCCCCGCGACCCGACTCCGGATAAAGCGGAAGAAAATGGATGGATGGATGGACTTTAATGTGAGGGGAGCTACACAAAAAGAAAACATTAACAGAGAGCGAGTGCAAAAGGAGCAGGAAGCCTGCGTGGACATTTCAGGCTGAGGAGACAACACAGAGACAGATTGTGTGTTGTGTAAATTAGTGGAGCATCGCTGCAGGTCAACCAGCAGCTCTGCTGGGAATTTGCTCCAGTTTCTTGGGACCTGCTGTTCAGCCACACGCGCACACACACACACGGACACGTGCAGGAGTTCTGGGTGGGTTTGAACCTCCAGCTTTGACACCATCTGCTGCCATGACGTGTGAGCACGCCGGCCCCGCCCTCTCGCTTTGACACACTGGCACACGTGTTCATGGTCCTTCATCCACAGTGTCATTTAATTCCCTCATCCTTCATATAAAACTGATCTGTGCATCCCGAGGGTTGAAGGTGATGTTAAGAACTGTCCTTGTGGCTCAGTGTTCCAAGATTGGTTTAGCATCTGGCAGCGTGCACATTAAACAAGAAGTATGCATCTGATTAAACATATGTATAACATCATAAAGCAAGAATAGGAACAAAGTCAAACCTCTCTCAGGATGAGTGAGTTTAATCAAAGTTTCATAACCATCTCTCCATGAAATCTTAATGGGTCCAGTTATTAACACCACCAAGGAGGTAATGTTTTCACCATTTGCTTGTTTGGATCTTAGCAGGCTAAATCAAATATTTTTTGTACAGATGTCAATGGAATTTGGTGAGCAGATTGAAGATGTTCTGGGAAGTAAGTGATTAAATTCTGGAAGTGATCCAGATTATATTCTGGAACTCAGATCCAGCAAAATATTTGACACATATTGCGACATTTAACTTAAAAAGTTGTGAGAGAATGGATTAAGTCCTGGAAAATGAGGGATTTTATTTTGAAGTTTATCTAGAACATATGTAGCCTTGGCATGGTATGTGCTATCTGAGTATTTTTTCACTATTTATATATATTTTTATTTATTTTTGCCTGCAGTAAAGCAGGCAGAAACCATTTCTTTTAATTAATCTATAACAGCACTCAGAGAGCTCATTCCTCTGCCAGTAAATCAAATGTCACCTATTCTTGGAAGTTTGCACTCTACATGTTTATTAACAACTGGAAAGTGTGCTCGTCTGTCAGTAGAAACTCCGGCTTTCCAGCAAACTTTCATATCTTAAAACTCAAGAACCATATAAATCGAACTGTTACACATTAATACTGAGAGGTCAAAGCTCTGCCTACCCCCCCCCCCCCCCCCAAACAAAAATCATGCATTTTTTTTTTTTTTTTTTACTGAATTTTGGGTTTGAAGTTGGAAATGTACCGGAAGCCCTGAAATGCCTCACAGCGGCCGCTAGATGGCGACAAAAGCTGCTCAAATATGTGGACGGACTGGCTGAGAGCCAAAAATCAACTTAGAGACGTGTCCCTCGCCCTTACAGTCAACTTACTTATTCATTTATGTATTCTTTATATTCTTGGTAATGTTTTCAGTGTTGTTTGAATGTTTGTTTGTTTGTTAGCAGGATCCCCCCCCCCAAAAAAAAAAAAAAATTATAGAATTGATTTTCCTGATACTTGGTGGAAGATTTGGGTTTGGACTCAGGAGGACACCATGAACCTTTGGAACAGATCTAATTCAACACTGTGAAATAAGGTATTTTAAAATAAACAGCACTGAAATCTGTGAAAATACGTTAATCTCTCAATGGAATTTGTCATTTAAAAAAAAAGTTCAGATGTAAATGATTAAAATCCGTTCAGTTCAGCCTGTTCCCTGTTTTCTGCTGCTTGATTTCAGCTCTCTTCATGTTCTGTCCTTCACGTCCGCGTCTCTCCTGCCTGCATTTTGGACGAACGAGCGGCAGGCCACTGAACACTGACCAGGCATCTGCTGGTGGGACGATGATCCAGGGGGCTCAGCGGCGATGCAGCATCAGTGGAGCGTGATGCAGCACGCCATGCAGCTTTTCCATCACTAATACCTGCACACACACGTACCTGTGCCATCCTCACAGCAAAAACGCAAACCTACCTGCTGGTTTCTCAGTGGAAACATTTGCTTGTATTGTCACTGGCCAGTTGGTGGAAGGCCGCGAGCGCACCGACCAGTTCCTCCCTGCAAACCCAGACTTTAACGGGACTCCTGACCTCGCCACACCTGCAGTCTGTTTCACTGCAAACAAAATAAGTCACTATTGCTTCCTGTGTTGGTTTTTCTATGTGACCACCACAAAATAGATATTTTGCAATTTATTTGCTTATAATTAATCTGGCAACTTCATTAAATCTGCTAATCCTATGTTGTCTGGGTCAAAGCATGGATTGGTAAAAATAGACTTCTGATCCTGACACCGGCGTATATGTTTTATTTTTCCAGATGGCATCCATATATAGTTATTCCTTATTCCTTCCTCACATTTCAACCAAGAGTCAAAATAACAGAAATCATGGTAATGCCCAAATACTTATCAACTTGATTCATATATATATATATATATATATATGTAAAACATTCAAAACCAGTAACAGACAAAGTTAAAAAAATTTCTGTGACAAATTGCTTAAATGATGAATCTCTTCAAAACAGTTGTTAGCTATTATTCAGGCTTATTATTTTTTTTTTTAAATAATTCATGAATTAATCATTTCTGCTCTGAGGCACTTTAGTCACACATCTGGAAATGTTGCAACAATTGTGAAACTTTATTCCCGTTTAAACAGGTTTTCACTTGTACCGTGTACCTAGAAAGTATTCACAGCGCTTTACTTTTCCCTCATTTTGTTATGTTACAGCCTTATTCCAAAATAAAGTAAATTAATTTTCCTCCCTCAAAATTCTGCTCACAGCACCCCATAATGACTACATAAAGTTTTTTTTTTTTTTTTTTTTTTGCAAATTTATTAGAAATTAAAAACTAAGAAATCACATGTACATAAGTATTCACATCCTTTGCTCAATACTTTATTGGTGCACTTTTGGCAGCAATTACAGCCTGAAGTCTTCTTGAATATGATGCCACAAGCTTGGTGCACCTATCTTTGGGCAGTTTTGCCCATTCCTCTTTGCAGCATCTCTCAAACCCCATCAGGTTGGATGGGGAGCATTGGTGACAGCCATTGATATCTTGGCTGTGTGCTGAGGGTCATTGTCCTACGGAAAGAAGAGCTGTCTGTGTCAGTGAATCGTCTGTGGACACAGGAGGCACCTGACCTTAATTTTGAGCTTCAGGCTGCGAATACTTATGTACATGTCATTTCTTATTTTTTTTTTATTTTTAATAAATTTGTAAAAATAACACTTTTTTCACATTGTCATTATGGGGTATTGTGTGTAGAATTTTGAGAGGAAAAAAAGAATTTCATCTATTTTGCAATAAGGCTGTAACATAAAGGTGGCAAAAGTGAACCACTGTGAATACTTTCTGGATGCACTACATTATTATTATTATTATTATTATTATTTAATATAAGTTCTGTGAATAATTTCTGGATGCACTACATCATCATCATCATCATCATCATTATTATTAATATTATTATTATTAACATAAGAGCTGTGAACAATTTCTGAATGCACGTTGAGAGCTTTATGGGATTTTAATGTTCAGGAGTACAAATAAATAAGGAGTCCTCCAGATAAAATAAAATAAAAATGATCCCCCACCTCTTCTTGCTTCTGTCAACATTTTTTCTTTTGCAAACATGGAAAAAAATCATAAAAAAAAAATCACATTTCACTCCCCATCCTGATTAACAGCCTCCTCAGGAACATTTTTATTTTCTTTGGTCACAAAGTAATTAACAGGAGGAGGTTTTTTGTTATTACTATTTATTAGCAGTTCAAGGATTGTCTACTTTAGCATCAGCCTGCTGTGACCTTTGACCTTAAGGACCATAAAAAGACTCACCTCTCTTATGGAGTTATTTATTACTTTGAAAGGGAATGTTTGTACAACCCTGAAGTGGGTTATAACGATTATTTTCATAACCGATTAAGGGATCTGTTCTTTTCTCGATTTGTCTGTTAATTGTTAGGTCCATAAAAATGTAAAAAAAAAAAAGGTGAAAACTGAAGAGACGCCTTCACATATCTCGTATTGTGCACATCCCAACAATATTCAGTGTACTGCCAAATAGAACTAAAGCAACAAGTAAAATAAACCAGAAAATATTCACATTTAAGATGCTGAAATCAAAGAAATTGGCTTTTAAAAAAATTATAATAAATAAAATGACTCAGTGATTAATTGATTATCAAAATAGTTAATTTATTATTATTATTATTATTATAGTCTAATTAATAAAATTTTTTGATTAATCATTGCAGGTTTACCCTGAAGCAGTTACAGCAAAAATATGGTTCCTGGTCAAGTTTGCAGCAAATCAGCAACAAAAGTGAAAGGTGTCAGTGTTGATGCAGACGCTCTACACACACACCATAAATGCACAAGTAGATATAGCTCAGTCTGCGATGGTGTTTTTGACCATGTATGACTCATCATACGATTTCTGTGTGACTTCATTATGAAGTTATTCATATCAATCAATTACAAATGTTTTTCTAATGAAGATATGCTTGGGCTCATCCATCTAGGCTTCTTGGTTGTTGAGATTTACAAAAAAAAAAGTTTTTCGGACAATGTTTTCCTTGACCTTTGACCAAACTACTTCAAAATGTAATCACCTTCAGATATCTACCCAAGAAATAGTTCCACCAAGTTTGAAGGATATCCATCCAGACATTTTTGAATGATCTTGTCCACACACACACACGCGCGCGCATGAAAACAATACCCTGCTTTCTCTGCTTTGCCGACGCTCACGGTAACAAAACGAGACACTGCAGTATTTGTCCGGGCTGGTGAGTTCTCAGCCATTGCACAATCACTACCCTGACTAAACAGGAGCGCCGGCAGAATGTGAAGCACAAACAACATCAGTCTGGTGGTAAAGTGCAACAACCACACTGCTGAGTGTCTGACATCAAATCCACATGATTCTGTTTGACCTTTCACCCAAAATCCACCCGTGAACAAAACGGGAATCTGGAAAAAAGATAAAAAAGAGTTTAACTCTTGAAAACCATCAACTTTATTTTACTGATTTTTACTCGTCCCTGTACCTTCTTGGCAAAAACAAACAATAAAACTATTTTTGCAAATGTAAGAATGTGCTCTAAATTTGAAGGAGTTTTTCTGTCCTGTGGCTGTGATTGGAGAGACTGTGCAGAGTGCAACTTTTGTCTGTTGCATCGCCACTCACAGCTTCATGTGGGAGCGGAATAAATAATGATTTTAATACAAGAAAAAAAGATCAAATCGAAGCTTGTCTTCTTTTTAAGAAAATCTTTGTGCGTGCAACTCCAGACAAACACAACACACAAAAGTTACATTTCCCCAATCACTGTCACAGAAGCCTGTAACTCCCTTCAGGGTTGTCTGGACATCTTGGTGGCTTCCCTCACTAGTCTCCTTCTCTTGACAATTGCCTCCTACAGACAGACTGATGGTACAGGACCATACTGTTTTTATGTCTTAATGATTGATGGAAATGAAGACCAGTGACTTGAAAATGTTCATCTTTCCATCACCTGACTTGTCTCAAGAAAATTGGCTGTAAAAGTGATGATTTGTATGAAAAAAAGCATATTGACCCCAAGGTCACTGTATTCGATTGGTGTCAGTGGATCATCCAAGTACACCCTTATGCTAAATATGAATAAAGTTGGTCAAGTGGTTCTTGAGATATCACGCTAACAAGGGTCGCAATGACAATATCTTAAATTTCTTGAATATCTTGCTGTGACCTTGAAATTGACCCCAAGGTCACTGTATTCAACTGGTGTCAGGGGATCATCCAAGTACACCCTTATGCTAAATATGGATGAAATTGATCAACTGGTTCTTGAGTTATCACGCTAAAAAGGGTGCCAATGTCTTTATTACTAAACTGTGCAAACACAACCAGATATTGTGATGCAGAACCTCTGGAAATGTGTTTTTCTTGTTTTTGTTGTTGTTGTTTTTCAGAGAACAAACACAATGTCAAATCAAAATATTAGATTCTTTAACTTCTTCTTTTTTACAGAACAGAACATACAAAATAGACAAATGAATATAAATAAATAAATAAAATAAGTATGAAATTGCAAACATAATCCACTGAGTAGAGGAATTATAAAAAAAGGAGTTAAACTGAACTCGGAGTTGGTAATGATTTCAAGTATTCAATGACAGGATTTCATTTGTGGAAAAAAGAAACCTTAGCAGTACAGCCTCATCCCACCATTGAGTTGGAATTTTTTTTTCCTCAAAAAACACAAACCAAAAAGAAAAACAGGAACCTGGATAAGAAAACATTTGTTCTTGAGTCTTTTTTTTTTTTTTGTAATTTGAGCTCCACAAAATCCATTTTCAGGCAGTGATCCAGTGTTTGTTTGGTGCAGGAGTTCAATAATAAGTATGACGACTTCATGTAGTAAGTTCTCCAACAAGAATAAAAAGAAGTGAAACAGTAATAAGGTATCTGCATGAAGTTTTTTCCTCACTGTTTGTCACAGTCCTGTGACTGTTTGTGTCCAGGTGCTGTGAGCAGAGACCAACTGGTTGTCTGAGTCCAGCACAAGAGTGAGTTTATACAGCGCCCAGTTGCCTGAAAGCGCTACACACGACTCTGGTCTAACCCCCCCACGACCTAATCACAGGGTGTGGAAAACCGCCCTCAAGTGTTTTTGATTGTGGGCAGAAACCTGAAGTAGACCAGACCATGAGAGATACAAGAGACGGTTTTGAAGGCAGGTATCAGGTTCCAACACCTTCCGGTGGGTTTTCTTACAAAGTTTAGTGTGATTGATCAATTAGTACGTCTCACAAATAGCTGTCATTTAACTTAACCTCTCTGTATGTCATCTCTTTAACATTTATCTTCAATCTTACTCTTGAAGTTTTACAATATCATGATCTGTTACAATCAGAGTACAAATTAGACAATGACACTTGTCATTGTAAGCTAATATTAGTAAGCTGATGTTGAGTAAGACAAATGTTGCCTGGATAATGTGAGTTAGTGAAGGTGTAATCTAAGGCAAAAGTTAGAAAGTTGATAATCTTAAAATTTATCTGTAGAAACATTACATTTAAATTCATCAAAAAGAAGTTGGTAGATACCTCTGTCTCAAAAAAAAAAAAAAAGGCTCAAAACGAAATTTCTCCAAAATAAATACTAAAATACACGTCTCTGGTCTTCCCCTCATTTATACCCAACATAAATAAGTCCAAAGCCATGAATTGTGTAAGTGAATGCGGTATGTCATCGTTCGGACTTGAAGGATCTCTGAGAGTAAGAAAGTCATGTGTTTTAAATAAGCTAGATAACTTACATTAACCTATACCTTACAGACAGGAACAAATACAGGAAATATACAGTATTATCATATACCTATAAATGATACGCCAATATGATTGGATAAAACACTAAGGAATAAATAGCAATACACCCTTTTCGCGGACGGGTAATATTTTTCGTACCACCCGAGTAATCAGCCAATCCGGACAGTGGAGCAGCGCCACGACAAAGAGGTGTGGTCAGAGGAATTGTGAAATACTGGTGAGTCACTATTAATAATTTCTTACGTGTCCAACCTCGTAGGTTGATCGTTAAAATTAAATTTGTTAGTTCTAAAAGCCATCATAATTATTTATAGGAAAACTTTCTTTTTTTTTTCTACTAAGGTTTGAACTTTGAGTGTTTACACACGAGAGAAAAGTGAGAAAATGTTAATGCCTGTTTGAGAAAAGTGTTTAAAGTGTGTAGTGAGGGGTTTTACAGCCTTAAAACATCTATAATAATTGTAAAAAATAACGCTGACTACTTCGTGGATTTCACCTATCGCGGGTTATTTTTAGAACATAACTCCCACGATAAACGAGGGACCACTGTATATGATAAAATCGTTATCAAGTTGTTCACCAATGAATATGACTTTATACACCCTTCAGAAAACCATACAACATTTATCATTTATAGGTATATGATAAAATCGTTATCAAGTTGTTTTACCAATGAATATGACTTTATACACCCTTCAGAAAACCATACAACATTTATCATTTATAGGTATATGATAAAATTGCTTTCAAGTTGTTCACCAATGAATATGACTTTATACACCCTTCAGAAAACCATACAACATTTATTATTTATAGGTATATGATAAAATCGTTATCAAGTTGTTTTACCAATGAATATGACTTTATACACCCTTCAGAAAACCATACAACATTTATCATTTATAGGTATATGATAAAATTGCTTTCAAATGGTGTATAAAGTCATATTCATTGGTAAAACAACTTGATAACTGATAATATTTAAAATTACATGGAAGAAGTAATTTGAATCATGCTTATTAGCCAACAATGACCTTGTAACCAAAGTTGTATTATTGTATTATACATATTCATATCCAACCACGAGTACAAGTGATGATCTTACAGACACAATGTTGGTTTTCATGATGATTAAAATTAAAATTTTGAGGTGGATTTTCACAGGAGAGAGCTGCAGTTCAGGATTACAACACATGGTCCCTAATTACAGCCTTTCCAAACATGAATTATCTTCTTTTCTGTGAAAATGACTCTCATTGTTCTTTGTTGATACTTTGTGGGAAAAAAAAATGCTTAGATGTCGACAAGTTGGTTCTGATCCCCGGAGCTCAAAGACAATATCGACAGCGAGGATTCTGCCAACACAGCTTAATCAGGTGTGCTGGTTTTGTTGAAACCTGTTTAGTTATGAGAGCCTACGCTTTCACATGATAGAAGAAAATCCATTTAGCACAAACGTCTTTTGATCTACTTTGCGGTGCCTTTTTTTCCCCTCGGGTATTGTAGCTATCTTGCTCTTGTATTTATTTTTAATATGTTTTCCCTCAGGAATTCATTCCACCTCCTCTGTCTTCCTTTTACAGCTACATTAACATATTAATGAAATTGGATTTAATGTAGTAGACCACGATAATGACAGGACCAGGCACTCGAGCGTGCTCGCCAAATATCTGTTTGAAGTCAAGCCGCCATTTGCTCTCTCAATAATTCTCAATATTGTTGCCAGTGACATTGTGGAATTTATAATCAACTGATTTTCAGTCTTCTGCAGAACTTTCATTTTAAAAATCTGAAAATACTGTAGACTTAGAACGAGAAGTATTAACTCTACAGGGGTAAGGCCACAATAAACCAAGTCAGATCTCAAGGGACAGGCTGCATGTTTCTTCATCCATGGAACTATCTTGGTGATGGATAATGCTCTGGAATATAGGCATGTGTTCAGCAAGACATTTTGTTAATAAAGATGCTGCACAGAATTTATTTTTTTGCACACATGAGCACCTGAGCGCCACATACAAGGTGCATTCAAAATGTGTCTGACCTTATTTTATCTATAGAAACAAATGAAGTGTGTGAGCTGTCATTTGGTGGAAAGGTGTAGGGAACCTTCTTGCACATGTGTGTATTTTTTTCCTATCCGCAGAGTGCATCATTTGCTAGTAGTCAGACTTATAGTGACCACATGTACTGAGCAGCCATCAGATTCTCATTCTGTAACATGACAGAATTTCTTGAGCAGAGGTACGGCAATCAAATTTTACCAAAAGCTTGGTAATACCCAAGTGGGAAAGCAAGATTCCATTCACAAGGCTTTTGATGACGATGCAATGGGAATATCACAAATAAAAAGTGGTGAAACTGGTTTAAAAACTTTGCACATCAGTGGAGAGCGAAGCACATTTGGGCAGGCCATCCACAAGGCCAAAATATTAATAAGAAGTATTATTTGGAGGTCCTACATTATCTTTGTGATGCTGTGCATGGCAAATGGCTGGATCTATGGGCAGTGAAAGGTTGGCAGCACCATTATGGCAATGCACCCACCCATTGCGCTCAATTGATTCAGGCTTTCCTGGCCAAACAAAACTCTCCTGTGATTCGTCAGGCTCCCTACTACAGGAACGTGGGATAAGCGGCGTCTTTGTCACTCTGTCATCACGTTTAGTTGTGTAAATCAGATCCTTTGCAGGTTAGGTGATCTGTCATTGGCTAATTTTGTTTGTCTTGTGTGGCCGTCCTTGTAACCGTTGGGTTTTGTTAAAGGGACTTGTTTGAACAGTTATCTTTTATCTGTTAATCACAGCCATTTCACTCCTGAGGAGCGGAGCCAAGCTGTCAATCATTCAGTTTGGGAAAGATGAGAAGGAATGTGTGGCTGCAGGGAAGCGGGAGTCAAATCACATCTTTATTCATATATATATAATATGATTTCTGTTTTTAAGTGTTACTTTAACTGTTTAGTACTGAATAGAGGCAGCCTGAGTAAACACAATGCAGATTTTTAAATAGTAATAGTTTGGAGCTTTTTTCACATGGATGTGTGATCAGCTACACCGATGTTAAAATCACAGTTTTTCTCCATCCATCCATCCATTAAAGCATTCATCCATCCAAGATCTCTGACTGCTATCTTGTTCGTTGTTGAGCACACACTGGACCAGGGGTGGGGTCGCAAAATTCTCAGGGTTCAACACAAATATTACACTCACCATTTAGGAATAACAGCCATTTTTATACATACCTGTATTTTCAGAGGTCATAAGTAATTGGACACATTAAATACACTCTTATAAACTGTGCTCTACTCTTTTTTTTTTGTGAAACATTTTTACACTTAAAAAATATTGAGTAAATTAAAAAGCTGTGAAATCATTTAAATATACTTGATGAGCTTGGTAAATCTAAGTAAAAATATTAAGTGTATTAGTCCTTTCCAAATATTCTGAATGAAATTTACCGAACAAATAATATGATTTGTTAGGCAAATGCTAATTTATTTCAATGAAATAAACTCAAATAAATGGACTGCATTTATATAGCGCTTTTCCATCTGCATCAGACACTCAAAGTGCTTTACAATTATGCCTCACATCCACCCATTCACACAAACAAACTTACACACCGATGTGGTGCTGCCATGCAAGGTGCCCACTACACACCGGGAGCAACTAGGGGATTAAGGATCTTGCTCAAGGGCCCTTAGTGATTTTCAGGTCCGGCTGGAGTTTGAACCAAGGAGCCTCTGGTCTCAAAGCCCAACACTTTACCACTAGACAATCACCTCCCAAATAATGAATGTAAAGCTAAGATAAAATTAACTATTAAATTTTTAGGCATTTCATTTGGTATAGCCAACTCAAATAATCAGTTGAATGTGTTTCTGAGATTTTATTCAGTTTCTTACTGTGATATTACTTTTTAGAGTGAGAAGGATTATTATTTATTGAAATGATCACTTTTACTAGTAGTTTCAAGGCAATCAGGGGATGAATAAGTTAACATTTGTAAGTCAATGACTTTGTCTTGGATTTCATTTCCATCCATCATTAAGAAATATGGCAGTATGGTAGGTGGTGAATCTGTCTGGAGTAGGCAGGTCTCAACAGAGTAACTGTGCAAAAAGGAGACTGTTGAGGAGAGCTGCCAAGACACCCAGACAACCTATTCTGCAGTGATGGAAAAAAACAAGAATTTGGTTCTTCCTGTTGTTCTACAAAATTAGCACCAACAATTATCGGTTTATTTGTTCTTGACTCTGAAGTCAGGTCCCTCTGCTAGTGCGTTATAAACTGACAGGAACAAACAAGGCTAAGATGAAGCAGGTTTACCAAAAGAAAGAAAGAAATCAGACCAAACAATAACAACAAAAACCCTTTTAGGAAAGTCATAGAAATCCTATTTTGTAAAATTTTAGTGTTGTATGTGTATCAGTCTTGTTTCTTTTTTTAACTTGAGTATTTTTACTTATTTTGTTTCCTGGCTTTTGTCCTTTTCTTGAAGCTAAATTCCTTGTCATCACTCTTTAGAAAGACAGCAGTGGTGCCGAGTTGTTGACAGATATTTTGACACAGAACAGTTGCGGCTTCATCGAAGCCCTGCAGCCTGGAAACATGTTGGAGCAGCTTTCCTTCTATTGTCCGGTAACCTGGAGTTAACTGATCAGATGAACACGTAGCTGACCTGTTTTCAATTGGGACTGAGGTAATTCTCTCAGTGTTTCCTATAATGAAGTTGCCATGGCTCTACCTATCAACAAAGGTCTAAACACGACATAAATCACTAAAATCTGCTGTGTTGTTACATCCGCCAAGGACGGAATAAAATCATTGGCGTTTATTTATTTGTCAGTCTGTCTGTCTGTTAGTAGGATTACGTCAAAACTACTGCACAGATTTTGATCAGATTTTCACCACAGATAGATATTAGGCCATGGAAGACCATTAAATTTTTGAGGTGATCCGGATCCAGATTCTGGATCCAGATATGACTTTGTATAGACTTTGAAGGATTATGTCATGGGTTCTTTACAGATTCTCACCAGATTTGCACCAAAGATAGATATTTGGCCATGGAAGACTCCACTGAAATTTGAAGGTGACCCGGATCCAGAATCTGGATCAGGATTTCAATTTGTACACTTCACGTTGTCAGATTTTGAGGATTACATCAAAAGTACTAAATGGATTTTTACCTCAATTTCTCGACACTCTGGTGTTAAACCTTGGAAGACTCCTTTAAATTTTGTAGGTGATCTGGATCTGGTTCCGGATTCTGGATCAAGATTTCCCTTTGTAGACTTTTAAGGATTATATCAAAACTACTTTACGGATACGACAGGGAGACACTATTTGTTTCAGCTTGTGAATTAAATATCATATTGCAATATCTTGATCAGTTGGACCATTCTGGATCAGTACGCAATTATTGCATTGCGCTGTGGAATCCGCATCATGGTAAAGTCCGGGTCATGATGGGAATCACATAACTTTTATATTGAGTCTTTGTCAATTCTTGGTGGACATCAGAAATCTCAGCTTGCTCTTGTTTTTGGTGCAGTTATCACTCGGTACATTCCGTCTGCTGTCAGCAGCAGATTATAACAAAAAGAGCCACGTTTACTCGTACATTTTATTCAAGGTTTCATCATCAGATCACTTTGGGATTAGCTGTGGCGTTTCCATACGGGTGTTCTGCTGACACAGTTGGCGTTGAGGGCCGTGTGGGATCCGGCTCGGTTCTGGACGGGCGACTCCTATCCTCAAGCCTGCCCACATGTCACCCAACGTGTAATTGACTGTAGCCCCAAACTGATTGTTGTCTGTATTCCGTTGTGCACAATTTACAACATTAAATTGTTACTGTTTGGCTTATCCATTGCCCGTTCTTTTACGCCCCCTGTTGTGGGTCCATGTTCCTACACTTTCACAACAGGATTTCTCGGCCAGCGTCATGGATCCCAAGGGGCGTCAACCATCGCTTGAACAGCCAATGGAAGAGCGAGGTGCACAGGCGCCAGCAGGAGGCGTGTTAGGTGAGCTGCAGCACATCTTAACCGCTTTTACTGCTTGGTTGGACTTAGTTACCGAGTAGAGCATTGTTCTCAATCGAAGGATGGAGGCTCTCACCGCCCAGGTGGAAGCGCATGCTCAGGGCGCTGCTGCAGCACCTCCTCCTGCTGACCGAATGCCAGAGACAGACATTCCACTGGTCGTTCCCCTGAAGCATACATAAGCCCTCCGGAGCCATACGGAGGCTGTGTGGAGACGTGCGCGGACTTCTTGGTGCAGTGCTCGCTCGTCTTTTCACAGCGTCCCGTCATGTACGCGTCAGACGCTAGCCGGGTGGCTTATGTTATAAATTTGCTTCGAGGAGAGGCACGCGCCTGGGCTATGGCGCTCTGGGAGCAGAATTCACGGCTCCTAACGATTTACACTGAGTTTGTGAGGGAGTTCCGACAGGTGTTCGACCACCCTCATAGAGGCGAGACCACTTCAAGCGTACTGCTGTCGATAAGACAGGGGTGTCGGAGCGCAGTGAAGTATACAGTCGACTTCCGCATCACGGCAGCGCGAGCTAGCTGGAATGCTGTTGCGCTCCGTGCCGCCTTTGGAAACGGACTGTCTCTGGTCCTTAAGGAGTACCTGGTGGCGGGATTTAGACGGGCTTATCGACCTGGTTATACGGTTAGACAACCGATTAACAGAACACAGATGGGAGCGAGACGAAGGGCGTGGTCAGGCACAAGCCGTCCCTCTTCCTCCCGGGTCCGAAAGGGAGCCGACTTCCCCACGCTCTACAGCCAGGGCTCTCCACGTGACGACAGCTCCCCCTGCTGACATTGCTATGGAAACGAGCAGGGCCAAAAAGCGATCAGGTCAGAGACAAAGGAGGCTGATCCGTGGAGAGTGTTTTCTCTGCAGCTCAACCGAGCACACACAGAGAGAATGCCCCAAACGGTCAAAACAGCAGCACTCATCCTTAGAGACTGGGCTAAGGGTGGGTCACAATACCCACGCGGGGAAACCCCGAAAATCTGCACGTATCCCAGTCACGATCCTGAGTTGGGATCTAACCCTTCACGCCCCAGCACTGGTGGACACGGGGTCAGAGGGGAATCTGCTGGATAGCAGATGGGCAAAGGAGGTTGGGCTCCCTCTAGTGGCCTTACCATCACCATTGTCGGTACGGGCACTAGATGGCACCCTTCTTCCACTAATCACACACCAGACACAGCCCGTGACTTTGGTTGTATCTGGGAATCACAGGGAGGAGATTGTGTTTTATGTAACACCTTCTACCTCCTGAGTGATTTTGGGTTTTCCATGGGTGTTAAAACACAATCCCCGGATTGACTGGCCGTCTGGGGTTGTGGTTCAGTGGAGCGAAACCTGTCACCGGGAGTGTTTAGGATCCTCGGTTCCACCCGGTGTGACAGCTAAGGAGGAGGTTTTAGTCCCCCCCAATCTGGCGGCGGTGCCAGCCGAGTACCATGACCTTGCTGACATCTTCAGCAAGGATCTGGCACTCATGCTGCCCCCACACCGTCCGTACGATTGTGCCATTGATTTGATACCGGGTGCTGAGTACCCGTCCAGCAGGCTGTACAACCTCTCACGTCCGGAACGCGAATCAATGGAGACCTACATCCGGGACTCGTTAGCTGCCGGGTTGATCCGGAACTCCACCTCCCCAATGGGTGCTGGTTTCTTTTTTGTGGGCAAGAAGGACGGTGGACTCCGTCCATGCATTGATTACAGAGGGCTGAACGAGATCACGGTTCGCAACCGATACCCGTTACCTCTGTTGGATTCAGTGTTTACGCCCTTGCATGGAGCCCAAATCTTCACAAAATTGGATCTGAGGAATGCTTATCACCTGGTTCGGATCCAGGAGGGAGACGAGTGGAAGACGGCATTTAACACCCCGTTAGGTCACTTTGAGTACCTGGTCATGCCGTTCGGCCTCACCAATGTGCCTGCGACGTTCCAAGCATTGGTTAATGACGTCCTGCGGGACTTCCTGCATCGGTTTGTCTTCGTATATCTAGACGATATACTCATCTTTTCTCCGGATCCTGAGACCCATGTCAAGCATGTACGTCAGGTCCTACAGCAGTTGTTGGAGAACCGGCTGTTTGTGAAAGGCGAGAAGTGCGAGTTCCACCGCACTTCTTTGTCCTTCCTGGGGTTCATAATCTCCTCCAACTCCGTCGCCCCTGATCCGGCCAAGGTTGCGGCGGTGAGAGATTGGCCCAAACCAACAAACCGTAGGAAACTGCAACAGTTCCTCGGTTTTGCAAATTTCTATCGGAGGTTCATCAAGGGCTACAGTCAGGTAGTTAGCGTCCTGACAGCCCTAACCTCCACAAAAGTCCCCTTCACCTGGTCGGATCGGTGCAAAGCCGCATTTAGGGAGTTGAAACGCCGGTTCTCGACTGCACCAGTTCTGGTGCAGCCCGATCCCAATCGCCAGTTTGTAGTTGAAGTGGACGCCTCTGACTCAGGGATAGGAGCCGTGCTATCCCAGAGAGGGGAGTCCGACAAGGTTCTCCATCCATGTGCCTACTTTTCCCGCAGGTTGACCCCGGCCGAAAGGAACTATGACGTCGGCAACAGGGAACTTCTTGCAGTGAAGGAGACTCTTGAGGAGTGGAGACACCTGTTGGAGGGAGCATCGGTACCATTTACAGTTTTCATGGACCATCGGAACCTGGAGTACATTCGGACCGCCAAGCGTCTGAACCCCAGGCAAGCCCGCTGGTCACTGTTCTTTGGGCGTTTTGACTTTCGGATCACCTACCGCCCCGGGACGAAAAACCAACGATCTGACGCCCTGTCCCGGGTGCATGAAGAGGAGGTCAAGACCGAGCTGTCAGACCCGATGGAAACCATCATCCCAGAGTCCACTGTCGTGGCCACCCTCACCTGGGACGTGGAGAAGACCGTCCGGGAGGCCCTGAAACGGAGCCCGGACCTGGGGACAGGTCCGAAGGACAAATTGTACGTCCCACCAGAGGCCAGGGCTGCGGTCCTAGACTTCTGTCACGGTTCCAAGCTCCCCTGTCATCCAGGGGTGTGAAGGACCGTGGCAGTTGTCCGGCAGCGCTTCTGGTGGGCGTCTATGGAAGCCGACATCCGGGAGTATGTCCAGGCCTGCACCACCTGTGCCAGGGGCAAAGCCAACCACCACAAGGCCCAAGGCCTCCTCCAGCCTCTGCCCGTGCCTCATCGCCTCTGGTCTCACATCGGCCTGGACTTTGTCACGGGCCTTCCGCCGTCCCAGGGCATGACTACCATCCTCACGATAGTGGACCGGTTCTCCAAGGCGGGCCACTTTGTGGCCCTCCCGAAGCTCCCGACGGCCCAGGAGACTGCAGACCTCCTGGTCCACCATGTTGTACGTCTGCATGGGATTCCATCGGACATTGTCTCGGATCGTGGTCCTCAGTTCTCCTCCCAGGTTTGGAGGAGCTTCTGCAGGGAACTGGGGGCCACCGTAAGTCTCTCGTCTGGGTACCATCCCCAGACGAATGGGCAGGCAGAGCGGACGAATCAGGAACTGGAGCAGGCCCTCCGCTGCGTGACCTCCACGCACCCGGCGGCCTGGAGTGACCATCTGGCCTGGATCGAGTACGCTCATAATAGCCAAGTATCGTCTGCTACCGGCCTCTCCCCGTTTGAGGTGTGTTTGGGGTACCAGCCCCCATTGTTCCCGCTAGTGGAGGGAGAGGTCGGGGTGCCCTCGGTCCAGGCCCATCTGAGGAGGTGCCGTCGGGTGTGGCGTACCACCCGCTCTGCCCTGCTCAAAGCCCGGACGAGGGCCAAGAACTATGCAGACTGCCGGCGTGCCCCGGCCCCTACGTATCAGCCTGGGCAGGAGGTTTGGCTTTCCACGAAAGACATTCCCCTGCAAGTGGAATCCCCGAAGTTAAAGGACAGATACATTGGACCTTTCACCATACTCAAAATCCTCAGTCCAGCCGCAGTGAAGCTGAAGCTGCCAGCTTCACTGCGGAAACATCCGGTTTTCCATGTGTCACGTATCAAGCCTCACCACGTTTCACCCCTCTGTGCCCTTGGACTGGCGCCGCCTCCTGCCCGGATCATTGACGGGGAGCCGGCTTGGACCGTGCGCCGGCTCCTGGACGTCCGTCGGGAGGCCGGGGGTTCCAGTATTTGGTGGACTGGGAGGGGTATGGACCCGAAGAATGCTCCTGGGTGAAGAGGAGCTTCATCCTGGACCCGGCCCTCCTGGCCGACTTCTACCGGCGGCACCCGGACAAGCCTGGTCGGGGGCCAGGAGGCGCCCGTTGAGGGGGGGGGTCCTGTTGTGTGGGCCGCTGAAGAGGAGGTACTGCTGGCCCACCACCACCAGATGGCGCCCTGCTTGAAGTGCGGGCTTCAAGCACGAGAGGGCGTCATAGCAACCGGGAGTGACAGCTGTTACTTGTCATCAGCACCAGCTGTCATTCATCCACATCACCACCACCATAAAGGCCGGACTGCAACTCCACCTCCCCGCCGAGAAATCAGCAACCTTGGAGGTAATTTCTCTGCTGTATTCACAACGAATAATAGTCTGATTTCATTTGCAGCCGTTTTCCTGTGACGTGTTCCTTATCTGCTGTATTGGCGTTTGGTGTGGACTGCAACGGCTTCGCCTCCCACCCCAACCAGATAAGTGGTTTTCACAGGAGCTGTCCGAGTGTGTTATTGGAGGTGGAGGTTCTCCCTCCTTACAGAACACAGACTGTGGGATTACTGAGTGTGCGTACTCACACTCACCTGTGCTGTTTCTGTTCTCTACCAGCAGTACCAGGTCTGACAGCTGGAGACGGTGACCACCTGGGGACCCAGGACTTGGCGGCTCCGGTGTTCTTCAGATCCGTTGGCGGTGAGGGCCGTGTGGGATCCGGCTCGGTTCTGGACGGGCGTCTCCTATCCTCAAGCCTGCCCACACGTCACCCAACGTGTAATTGACTATAGCCCCAAACTGATTGTTGTCTGTATTCCGTTGTGCACAATTTACAACATTAAATTGTTACTGTTTGGCTTATCCATTGCCCGTTCTTTTACGCCCCCTGTTGTGGGTCCGTGTTCCTACACTTTCACAACAGTTTTGCTGTTATTAGGTAGTCAATTTATTTCATCGAAGTCGTTCTAATATTTTTATTTTATCGCCATTCTACTCAGAAATATTCATGCAAATTGTTACCTCAACTTAAACTTACTACATGTTGCAGTTAAACCTACTGTCCACCAGTGACCATCTGTCTTTTAAACTGAAAACAATTTTGTACCAACATCTAATAAGTTATCAACTTACTAAAATGTGAATGTGGAAAAAAACCCTTTTTTCCAGATCGAAACTTGTCAACAGTCTAAGTTATACAAGTGAATGGCATGACCTTTTTTTGTATGGACGTCAGTAGATTCAAGGAAGAATGAATAAATGAATGAATATTTCTTTCGTCCAAACACTTTAAAATAGAAAAGAAAAAAAAATACTATTTTGCATGACAAAAATGAACAAAAGACTTTAAAATATATATTATTGTGTGGTGCTGCCACCATGACCCAGACTCAGGTGGGTGTCTGAAAATGAATAAAATAAATAAATAATAGTAGCAAATTTAACAATTTAAATATTGTAAATTATGTATTTGAAAAGGAGCAGGAAGAAGTTTTCCCTTAGTTGTTCTTTCCCCTTTTTCATCTTGTCATCATAATTTCCTATACAATTCAATACCCAACCAGTATAAATGCTCTTCCTATATGCAGCCCATACAATAACTCCATAAACATATATCACACTTCCTATACAATGTGAATATACATATCTATTCTCAAGCTGTATACAACCCATACAACAGCTGTATCAACACTGCTAACATCCAATCTCTTCCATAGATCTCTTTAGTAACATTTTTTAAAAAAAGTAACTTTCAGTTTTTAGAACAAAGGAACGCTGGTGCAACACAGATGTCTACGTAATTATATTATGTATTTAAAGATGCATAACAAAAGCTAATGACTAATGTTTCAATGTAAGGTTACATCTTCATCCTTATGTAGATGTAACCTTACATCAAAACATTAGTCATTAGCCTTTGTAATGCAACTTTAACCCCTTCTAAGCCTGTATATCCCATCGATGGGAAATTCACTTTTTATTTGTGAGATACTGACAAGCCAAAATGAGCCAGGTGGTAGGGAGTTAAATACATATGTTGCAGATATCTTGCCACTCGGTGGTCTCCGGCATCATCTTCTATGCTGTAGTGTGCTGAGGCTGAAGGCAGGTGACATGAAGCAGACTCAACAAGCTCATTGGGAGAGCTGGCTCTGTCCTAGGCGTGGAGCTAGAGTCCGTAGTGGAGGTGCCAGAGAGGAGGATGTTGAGGAAACTGCTCAGCATCTCGGACAACACCTCCCACCCACTGCATGCCACACTGATGTCCTGTCAAAGCACATTCAGCCACAGACTGAGACCACCGAGATGCACTACAGAATGCCACAGGAGGTCTTTCCGACCTGTGACAATCAGACTGTATAATTCTCCCCCCCGCAGGATGAATACATAATAAACAGTTACTCAGAGTTATGTGCAACATTGCTGAACATCTTGTGCAAATTTTAAAAATGTTGTTCACTGTTTACTGTCACTGTTTCGGTACTCTGGCAAAATAATTTCCTTCGGGATGAATAAAGTTGATCTTATTCTTATAATATAATTATGCAGACGTGTGTTGCACCGGTGTTCCTTCCTGGTTGCACCAGATTGTTGTGGTTGGCAGAAGTGTGGAGAACCTTCCTTTTTCTAAATTTCAGTTTTTCTTTAATTCATTCATTCTCTACACTCACTTATTGCAGTTAAGGGTCACGGGGGTTTGGAGCCTCACCCAGGGGTCACTGGGTGAGGGGCGGGGTTCACCCTGGATGGACTGTCAGTCTATCACAGGGACAGTGTCAGTTTTTCCTCAATGATATTTGCAGCCATACTTTCTTTGAATGTGCTTCAACAACTCAAATCATAAATATAACAATGCACAGTGCACTCTGGAGAGGCTTTCCTGAATGGTCTTGATACTGTTTGGCAATCATTTAGCAGTTGATGTTCTCAATGCTGCAGTTCAGTCATGTGTAAATGTTGAGCAGTTTGTGCTGATCAGCAGGAGACGGCAGCAGCCGGTTACATAAGGGGGATTTGAGCTTTCATTTCCTCCAGGCTCTCCTGCTCTCGGTTCAGGTTCACCTGGAGGCTGTGGCTTCATGCCCACCTTCTGTTAGGGTTTATTTCTGGACCTCCTGTCTTTGTTTCTCCTCGCTGCATCTCCGTTCCTCCTCTGCTGCATCGTTTTGCCGACAGTAACAGTTCCACTCCTTCATTGCTGTATAATGGCCACACTATGATGGGTAAATTCTAAAAAAAAATAACTAAAAAATACAACCCCAGTTCCAAAGAAGTTGGGACGTTGTGTAAAATGTAAATGAAAACTGAATACAATGATTTGCAAATCCTCATTTGATTCCTTTGCAATGTATATTCAGTTGAATACACCACAAAGACAAGATACTTAATGTTCAAACTGATAAACTTTATTATTTTTGTGCAAACATTTGCTCATTTTGAAATGGATGCCTGCAACACATTTCAAAAAAGTGGGATGGGGCAACAAAAGACTGGGAAAGTTGATGAATGCTCAAAGAACACCTGTTTGGAAGCAGGTGAGTGTCATGATTGGGTATTAAAGGAGCATCCCGAAAAGTCTCAGCCGTTCACAAGCAAAGATGGGGCAAGGATCACAACTTTGTGAACAACTGCGTGAAAAAATAGTTCAACAGTTTAAGAACAATGTGTCTCAATGTTCAATTGCAAGGAATTTAGGTACTCCATCATCTACAGTCCATAATATAATCAGAAGATTCAGAGAATCTGGAGAACTTTCTACATGTAAGCAGCAAGACCGAAAACCAACATTGAATGCCCGCGACCTTCGATCTCTCAGGTGGCACTGCATTAAAAAACAACATAATTGTGTAAAGGATCTTACTGCATGGGCTCAGGAACACTTCAGAAAACCATTGTCAGTTAACACAGTTCATCGCTACATCTACAAATGCTGCCGCCTTCTCTGGGCCCGAGCTAACTTGAAATGGACAGACGCAAAGTGGAAAAGTGTGCTGTGGTCTGATGAGCCCACATTTCCAATTGTTTTTGGAAATCATGGACGTCGTGTCCTCCGGACAAAAGAGGAAAAACACCATCCAGACTGTTACCAGGGCAAAGTTTAAAAGCCAACATCTGTGATGGTATGGGGTGTGTTAGTACCCATGGCATGGGCAATTGACACATCTGTGATGGCACCATCAATGCTGAAGGGTTCATCCAGGTTTTGGAGCATCACATGCTGCCATCCAAGCAACGTCTTTTTCAGGGACATCCCTCCTTATTTCAGCAAGCCAATGCCAAGCCACATTCTGCACGTGTTACAACAGTGTGGCTTCGTAGTAAAAGAATGCGGGTACTAGACTGGCCTGCCTGCAGTCCAGACCTGTCGCCCATTGAAAATGTGCGGCACATTAT